>NC_033656.1:465313-483108 GCF_001601855.1 Plasmodium reichenowi | reverse complement strand
AAAAAAAAATAAAAAAAAAAAAAAAAAAAAAAAAAAAAAAAAAAAAAAAAAAAAAAAAAATTATTTTTTTTTTTTTTTTTATTTATATATATATTCCAATTTTTTTTTTTTTTTTTTTTTTTTTTTTTTTTTTTTACCTATTCCACATGATGAACACCTGAAACCTCTACAATTGTCTACAGGATGAGTACACCTACTACACATACATACAAATAGCCAGTTAGTAAGTTTCTCCCTCCTAACTACGATAAAAAAAAAAAAAAAAAATATAAAATAAAATAAAATAAATATAAATTTATTTTCTTCTTCTATTTTTTTTTTTTGGTTTGTTTCTTGGTTTAAATTCCTACTATTTGATGATTTGTATAGATCGTCATCTCCTAAATAAGATATAGTTATTTCATCTCCAGGATTTAAATTAATTCTTGCACGTAAAACAAAACTATCGTTTTCACCATAGTGCCAACAAGCAGTGGAGATACAACTATGAGCAAGCATAGAAATACCTGTATAAAAAAAAAATATATACATAAAAATAAAACATACGTAAAATAATTAAATTATGTAAATAATATAAATAAAAATATTGTATACATACATATATATATATATATATATATTATTTTATTTTATTTATTTATTTGACATATTTTTAACATTATATCATTTTATTTTCCTTACGGTTATAAAGAACTAGACCTTCGTTGTCCGTATGATGGCCGAAAGCATTATAATGCCAGACTTGTATAATTCTGGAATATATTTTTGGATCAATTAATTTATTTTTATAATAGTAATATTTATTTCCATTTACAAAACTTGTTTTTTCGCATACTTTATCTAGCACATTATAAATATCATTATCAGGTTCTTTATCAGGTTCTGGAACCCATTTATCAAGACAAGCCTTATAATTAAAATCATTGAGCATAGTAATACTACATAAGGCTGCATAATGCCATTTAAGTGGCAATTCAAAATTTTGTTCATCATTTAATTTATTTAGATATGTCCATAATTGCTCGTTTAAATTTGGTGTAACTATTAATATTGGATTTTC
This sequence comes from Plasmodium reichenowi, assembly GCF_001601855.1. Taxonomy (NCBI): domain Eukaryota; phylum Apicomplexa; class Aconoidasida; order Haemosporida; family Plasmodiidae; genus Plasmodium; species Plasmodium reichenowi. The sequence continues at coordinate 482,048 of NC_033656.1, read as the reverse complement.
AACAAATATAACAGAACCTGGATCTAATTTTTTTTTTGTAAACATACATCTACCTTTACCTTTTACATTAAATATTTCTACATCGTTATCAATTTCTTCAATAGTATAAACATCCAATTTTTCTTCAACATATTCTTCTTCTTCTTCAACAATAATATTATCGTTTTCTTTATGCTTTATATCTGTAATTTCATTTTCTACGATGTTTTTTTCTTTTTTATTTTCGCTTAGTAATGTAACTTTTACATCGTTCATATTTTCATTATTAGGGTATTTCTTCTCTAGTTCTTCTGCATACATATTTTCCTCATCAACATATTGCACATCGATATTTTCCATATTCACCTCTTCCATATCAGCATTTTCATTATCTACAACTTCATTATCTACAAATTCACTATCTACAAATTCATTATCTACATATTCATTATCTACAAATTCATTTTCTACAAATTCATTATCTACAACTTCATCATCTATATTTTCTTCATTTATTTTTTCTTCATATATATTTTCATCATCTATATTTTCATCATATACATTTTCATTATATATATGTTCATCATACACATTTTCATCATACACATTTTCATCATACACATTTTCATCATGCACATTTTCATCATCTTTTATTTCTTCTTCTTCTTCGTGCCCCTCCTGTTCATCGACGTCAGAATATTCCTTGGTTTCTCCCACATTATAATTTTTCAAACCATTATAAATAAATTCAATATTTTTGTTTTCACGATGATATATAAAATCATCTGTTTCACTTTTTTTTTTTTGGACATAATAATTATTAACATAATCAGTACTTCCATTTGTTATTTCATCGTTTGTTCTTGAAGAATATTCTCTTTGATTTATACCCATCTTTTCATTTTTAATATTAATATTTTTAATTCGTTCATATTTTTTGCTTTCCTCGTTCCAGAAATGGTCTCTGTATCCATATAGATCTTCTTGTGATGGTTCTTCTCTCTTTAGATTGTCTCTTACGATTTTTTTATTTCTATAAATCTTATCATTGGAATACTGAAAAAGGTCTTCTATAAAAAGGAAACAAAAAAAAAAAAAAAAATTATATAAGCGACCATAAATATAAATACGTAAATAAATACAAAAAACAAATAAATAAATAAAAAAATATATATGTGTGTGCATGGGAAAGATTTATTTTATCAGCTCCCATGTTTTTTAAAAAATATGAAATAAATAAAATAGACAAAAATATATAACACCACAATTGATTTAATATGTATATATGTAAAAAATAATATATATATATGTATATATGTAAAAAATAATATATATATATATGTATATATATATTCTTTTTTTTTTCCTACCTGAGAAAGGCATACTATCCAAATCGAGAGTTTTGGATTGAGCCCATTCTCTTTCATCAACTGCATCGATTTCTACTTGCGTTTTCTTTTTACTAGTAGAACGTCTTAATTTTCTAAATATTGTTTCCATATTGACTAACACTAATAAATTTTATAATCTCTTGATATATATATATATATATATATATAGGTACAGGTACTTCCTTATTTTGTTATTTTTTTCTTTTGAAATCAAGGGACCAGAAAACATAACAATTCTTAAATATAATAAATATTCTTAAAGAACTTTATTATTGAGAAAGTGACAAGAAGGAGGAATAAAAACAATTAAACAAAAAAAATATTTATAAAATAATAAATAAATATACATACATATATGTATATATATATATATATATATATATATATATATCTATTTATTTACATATATCCAATAAAATAAAGATATATAGTACAATACACTAAACAAAAGTACAAAAATATTCTACAAACACTTATACTTTTAAATATTTAAGTAATGTGTATATATTTTTTTTTTTAAAAAAAAATAATAAAAAAAAAAAAAAAAAGTATTCACATGTCATTTTACATTATTGTCATATAGTCTTCATTAAAAATATATATGAGTTCATATATATTACATACTGAAATTTAACAATTCATATCAAGCGAAAAATGAAATAAAAACAAAAAATAAAAATAAAAATAAAAACATAAAACATAAAACATAAAACAAAATATAAAAATAAAGGTAATTATATATAAATAAATGTAATAATATGTATATATAAATATAATATATTGTTGTATTAATTTACAAAAATACATTATACTTAACAATGGCATCATAATATTATATATGTATCAAAAGTTATACACCAATAATACAAATATAGGTAAAGGGCAAAAAAAAAGAAAAAAAAAAAAATGACATTCATGAAAGAATACACATATATATGATAAATATATACATATATAATATATATATATATGTATTCCGTTATAATAATTTTTTTTTTCACATTTTACAAAAAAAAAAAAAAAATAAAAATAAATAAATAAATAAATATGTACATATATATATATATATATATATATATATATATATATATATATATATATATTTATATAAAGTAAAAAAAATTAAATCAAAACAAAAGGCCCTTTTTTAACACTAAAAACAATAATTATGAAACAAGCATATTCTAAAAAAATAAAACAAAAAATATATAATTATAATGCATTGTTTTATATATTTACCATAAAAAAAAAATATATGTATCATTTTTATTTTTTACATAAATATTTCATGCTTATGTATACAAAAATAGTTGTGTAATTTATTATCTATAAATTTTTAATTATAAAAAAAATAATGTTGTATTATCGATTCCCACACATAATATATTTATGTGTCAAAATATGTATACACACAATTTTTTTTTTTTTTAATACGCTCTTCTATATTCTTTTTTTATTATAGAACAATTTATAAAAATGGCTTTATCATAAAATAAAATATATATATATATATATATATATTTATATATATGCATATAAATATGTGCCAATAATAAAATAATATATATTTATATATAATACATAACGTATTTTTATATATTCTTGTGATATATTAAATTTCTACAGGCACATATATATATTATAATAATAAATATATAAATATATTTTATTTGTAATCTTTTTTTGTTACTCAAGAAAAAAAAAAAAAATTGTGCAATATATTTTGAAAAGTTGGAATTTATTCTTAAATACAAATATTATATAAAAAAGAATTGCGTGAATTACTAAAACATACAATAACATAAACAAACATAAAAGAAAACAAAAAAATATAAATATAATATTATATATAATCAATTATATATGTTATTTACTTTTTTTTTTTTCATATTATTTTGTATCCTTCAAAAAAAAAAAAAAATTAAACAAAACAAAATAATAATAATCATAAAAAGTACAAATTATTATATATATATATATATATATATATATATACATATATACAATTTTCCTGTTCGTTATTTTAACTTTATTTTTCTTTTTGTGTTGTTCTGTTTTATTTTTTTTTTTTTGTTTTTAATTTTATTATTTTTTATATTATGAGAAAAATAAACATTCAGAATTTTACTTAGAATTTATGCATGTATATAATTATATGAATATATATTATAAAAATATGTAATAAACCAATAAAAGTAGAAAAGAAAAAAAAAAAATTTATGTATATGTAAATTGTATATTATATATATATTATATATATATAAATATATATATATAATAAAAATAATATTTTTTATACTAAATCAGTATTTTACAGATTTTTAAAAATTTTCATTTGTAATATATTATATATATATATATATATATATATATATATATTAATATTTATATATGTATGTATAATTAAATCATGTATTTTTTTTTTTTTTTTTTTTTTTGTTACATACGCATTAAAACATAATAATATAATGTATATGTATATTTTTTAACATATATATAATATATAAAATAATTTAATTTTTTGTTTTGTTTTTTTTTATAAATATATTTTTTAATATATATATATATATATTTTTATAACATATATTTTATTCACTTTAAAAATGTAAAATAAATATATTAAAAAATATATATTCATTTCTTATGTTTAAATTTGTGTGATACAAAATAATATATATTTATATATATTTATACTCATTTTATATTTGTTTCATTTCTTTGATTAAAGATATAATAATCACTATAAAGCAACAGTTGTTAAGATATAATAAAATATATTTATTATATATAAGAAATTATTTTTGGCATATAATTAAATTATGTAAACATTTGAATAAGGAATTAAGAAAAACAGGAAATTTTAATTTTTACATGTTATTTTATTTTATTTTATTTTATTTCATTTTTTCGTTCAATGTATGTAAAAACCAATAAAATAATTTTGACAATTTGTCAATGGGATACTAAAAAGTTCTGCATAATTTAAAATTTTATTTATAAGGAAATAATGTTTTTTATTTTTAACAATTTCTTATATTATGTGATCTGTATATATCGAATAATTGAAAAATGAAAAAATACAAATAAATAAACATTTATCGTTTTTTTCATGTTTTATATGTGTAGGAATTCTTAGACATTTATTCTGCTCTCTTTTCTTATTTTATTTATAAATATAAAAGATAATATATATTAAGATATTAAAATAAGGATCTTACAAAAAAAAAAAAAAAAAAAGATATATATATATATATATGTATTTTTTTTTTTTTTGTTTTTGGGTGTGTATTTATTTTTTTATAAATCGTCGTATTGAATATCTCTATTTTTTTGTTATTTCCGAAAATGTTCTTGTAATAGGAAATGGTATGTACACGATTTTATATAAAAAAAAACAAAAACAAAATAAAAATAATAAAACAAAATAAAGAAACTAAAATATAAAAGGAATGAAATAAAATATGTATATATAAATACAATTATGATTAATACTTTCTGTTTTTTTGAAAAACATTTGTTCCACATAAAAGATATTAAATAATATAAATTATAACACCAATATCATAAGTAAAATATAATATACACACGTATATATATATATATATATATATATATTTTATTTTATTTTGAAATATGAGAATAACTTTTGTAAAAATAATTAATTGTTTTTCTTACTATCTTTTAATTCAATTATGTTTATTTAAAAGTTGTCTAAACTCAAAGGTATATGAAAAAGATGAATCCCCATCATTTAATAAGGTTCCATTATCAAATGGTTTAGAGAAAATAAAATTATAATTTCTTTTTTTTTTTTTTTTTTTTTTTTTGTTGTTATTTCTATAAGAGACGCATGTATTTTTACATAGTAAATATATTTACATATATAATTATATATATATATATATATTAACTTATTTATATATGTAGGTCCCTTAGATCTACCATCAGGTGTAACAATAAATCTAGGGTTAAGAAGGAGAAAGTATAGTTCAAATGAACCAAAAGACAATACATACTTGAAAAATGAACTTAATGATGATGCAAAGATAATAAAAGATGCTATAGTATATATTGAAATATAATAATAAATTATTAATTAATTAAATATATCCTTATATATATATGCTTTCTTATAATGTTCCCATTTTTATAATGGTTCAGAATAAGACTAATTTTGGTAAACCCGAATGGGATAATAATTCAGTTGAGGAAAAGTTATCTTATGTAATACAAAATATATAAAATGTAAAAAATAATAATAAAATAAAAATACATTGGATCTTCATCCAAAACATAGATTGTTATATCATCTTATTACACACTTTTGGAAATGTGTACATATTAAGTTTTATATTTAAAATTATATAAAAATGTTTTTATTTAAATATCCACTTTTATTTTATTAGGATTTCCCTCCATGGCTATCTGAAATGATAAGCTTTTCCGATAAGAGCAAAAGCACTTTAGGCTCTTTAGGTAATAAACATAAATATTTATAAATATTCTATATACTAGACATAAATTTTTTAAAAAAAATATAATGATACATATTAGCTGTATGATGTTGAAAAAATATATTTATACATATTTTATCATTTTTTTAATATAAATATTTTATAAAGGTGTTGATAATTTGCCTGACCTAAACGAGTGCAAGAATATAAAACATTTCCCAAAGCAGATGTTATGTATAATTGAAGGTATAAATAAATAAATATATATATATATATATATATATTATATTTTTTATCCATATATATGATATTTATATTTCGAATATATCATTTATTTATTTATTATAAATTTCCTTGTCAAATACAGGTCTTGATCGAATAAAGGAAGTTTACGAAAATGGTTTGAAAAAATAAAAATTAAGAAAATGGAAAATAATATTACATATATATAAATATTTATATTTATATTTATTTATTTACATTTTTTCTTCTTTCTTTACGGTAGCTAAGGATATCACATCTTTGACTGCCCGTGTCCTTGCGGGAGGAAGGTAATAAACATAAGGAAAAAGTAATAACTTCTTGTTTTGTTTATTATCAAAATAATTTTTATATATTTTATTTGAATGTTAACATATATAGACTAGCAGTGAGAGCTTTAACAAGACTGAAGACGTTGGCATCTTCACTGGAAAATAAGCAATTAATGTTATACATAAAAATAATATATATATATATATATATATATATATATATATCTATATATATATATATATGTATATTCAATATGTCTATATATTTATGTATTCATTTGCATCTCAGGAAATCCTTAGGAACTCCAATGGTAAAAGAAAAAGATATTATCATGATTTCGTTATATCTGATATGCAATATATTATATTATATATATATATATATATATATATATTTTTTTTTGTTTTTTTTTTTTTTTTTGATTGCTATCAGGCCACCTTAATATTGTTACAACGAGAATCCACCTCAGATAGGTAATTATACATAAAGTAAAAATTAAAAAGAATATAAAAGAGGAACATATAAAAAAAATATTTTATTTATTTTTAATATAGAAATCGATGGTTATGTGGAAGTATATTAACTTTATTAACTGACTTACCCGTAGTGTCTGACTTGGCTGATGTAAAAACGGGTTCATATGGCCACGTTAATGGTATTACAATAAATAAAAAAATGTGAAGAAATAATATTCATATAATAAAATTCTAAAACAATGTATAATTATTTACATATATATATATATATATATATATATATATATAAATATATATGTATATATTTCCCAGTTATAATGCCAAGACAATCCAGAGTTCGAAACGCAGATAGAAATATTTTAAGACTGAGAGAAGGTGCTTCTCCATCATATCTTATAAACGGATATACATCTAGTAATCATACAAAAACGATAATAACTATAATAATAATAACATATACATATATATATATATGTTTTTTTTTTCTTGCCCTTTTTTCAGTTCAAGCAAATTATACAACATAAAATATGGGAAAATTGTGTACATGAGAAATGCATGTATATATATATATATATATATATTTATTTATTTATTTATGAGAAAGTATAATGTTTTATTCTTTTTCCTTTTTTTTTTTTTTTTCTTTTATAACAATAAAAAATATATGTCGTGTTTATATTGGTTTTCTAATTAAAGTTATATTAATATGTTATCTTGTTGGAAAGAGAAAAAAAAAAATAAAAAAATAAATAACTATATATGATATGATAATAATATAATATGGCATATTCAATATAATATAAATTACCAAAATTTGGTAGTTTGTTTTAATGGTCGATAATAAGAATGATTTTGCCAGAACTGTAATTTTTTTTTTCCATAACCTTTAACTTCATGATACCTTGAAAAAATAAAAATTACAATAAATATAAACACAATAATGACCATATTAAATATTAATGACATTATATATCCAAATATATATTTTTCTTTTTTTATATTTTACCTGTATGGTCTATATTTATCAAAATCTAGGAGTTTTTTTCTCGTGGCCCAATAGCCATGTCTATGATACCATTTCCATTTGCTTGGCCAATATGTACCTAAATGTTTAAATTAAGAAAAATAAAATGGAAACATATAAATTTAAATATATATGAGTATAAATATATAAATAAATAAATATATATATATATATATATATATATATATATGAATAAAATTTATTGTTCTTTTATATGTGTGCTATATTACCTTTCCATTTTCTTCCTTTCCAGAAGAGCCTACTTAAGGACTCAATTAATTTTTGAAAATAGTCATTTACTCGATTTATAAAAATATGGTTTTGATTTTTTTTGACGATATCATAATTTATTTTCCATTTTGGGAATTTGTATTGGTTGAATATGTAAACTTTAATTAAGGAAGAAAGGCAATCATTGAATATATGTATAAATCTGACATTACTTTTATCAATTTGATGTTTTATAATAACCATTATATTATAACATTATTATAAAAGAAGAAAATAATGTGCTTTTTGTTATTCGTTTCTTTGTTATTATATCCATAACTTCTTTTATTTTATTATATATATATATTTATTAGAGTTAACAATTATTCCAATTTTTTACATATTCTAGAAGAAAAAAATGGAATTATTTAATGCGACATATCATTATAAACCATTTTTAAATTAAAGAAAAAATAAATAATTCAAATAAACACAAACAAAAAATCACTATAATATATATATATATATATTTATTTATATTTATTATAAACGAAAAAATTAAATTAATGATGGTATCTATATATATACTATAAAATATCACAGAAAAAAAAAAAAACATATACATATATATATATATATATATATATATATATAATATATATATTTTTATAATCGTCATTAGTGTGTTCACGAATATAATGTATTATAAAAGGAGTAATAACAGGATTATTTTATTTTATTTTATTTTATTTTATTTTATTTTTTTTTTTTTTTTTTTGTGGTATACATTTTGTTAATACATATATAATATATTATTCTTTTTGTATGTTTATTTTGGACTTGACTATGTGAAGGTCCGAAAAACCAAAAAGATAAATTAGCTCCTTAACTTCATATGAAATATAATTATGGTTTAGGATTTTTCCAATTTGTAATTTATTTTTGAATTGGTTATTACTGCTTAACATATTATATTGTGTGAGAATATTATTTTTTACACATTCACATATGGATAATATTATAGCTTTAGAAAAATCTTCATAATATAATTTATTATGTTTGTTATTCTTGATAAGAGTATTTAAAAATGATAAACACCTATCATTATTAAAAAAATGTGGAATGATACCAAATTCTCGTAAGAACTTAATAAAAATAGTGGTGGTTATATATTTATTTGAATTATTAGAATTATCATATTGATTATCTATTAAATTTGTATTTGTTTTTTCATCTTGTGGTTTATCATTTTTAATTTTCTTTTCATTAATATTCATTGACATATTTGAATAAAAGTCAAATAATAAAGGAAATGTTTTTGAGAAATTTTTATGTTTAACAATTAAGGGCAATTCATTATTAAAATAATTTTCGATATCTGAAAGGCTTAATTGATTATTATTATTATTATTATTATTATTATTAATTTTTTTATTATAAATATTATTACTTTTTGTATCATAAATATGATTCAGTGGGATTACATCATTCATATGTTTGTTTATATTATTTTTATTTTTTACATTAATTGGTTTATCATTTAATTGTTTGTGATGATCATCCAGTTCTGTTTTGTCATCATCTTCATTAATTTCTATAAGCTGTTGCTTGAAATTATCAAAATTTTGATTTTCGCTTAGTTGTTCATAAAAGGGTATAAAATGATAAGTAATAAAATGATGAAAAGAAGACAATCGTGAGGGATGATTAAGTGTTAGATATGTTTTTATATCTTGTTGATTTTTTATAACATATTCTGATATTACATATAATAGATTTAAATATGCTAATTCCCTTATAAAAGGTATGAATAAATATTTTGGCATTATTCTTAATAATCCATATGGTCTATATATATTTTTAAATGAATTATGTTCTATTGAGAATTTTTCAAATAACCATAAAACATTATCTACATCTTTTATTAAATATGAATTACATTTCATATCTAATATTAGAGATATATATGCATTATATGTTAAATAGAAATTATTTATATCATGATTAGATAAGAAATTATCTTCTTGTAATTCTATTTTTTTTAAGTTATCTAAATTTTCCACAATTTTAATTTCATGAATATTCCTCATTTGTATATCTTCCATTTTATTATTATTTTTTATACTACAACTATAATAGTTAAATGTTTCTTCTAAGCATATTTTCAATCGAGGGCAATTTTTTAGCGTATTTTTAATTGTACTGAATATATCATATGTAGATGAATTTTTCCAATATTCTCTTACGATATGGAAAATTTGTTCTTTTTGATTATTATCAATTTTATAAACACCTTCCTTTATAGAATCATCACTATTATGTTTATCATCCTTTTTATCATTCATATTTATTAGTTTTTCTTTATTTCTTAGTTCAATTAGGGAAGATAATTTCCCATTTTTCTTTTGGTAAGACAAATCATCACATGTTTGTACTTCCTTATTTTTTGGTACACTACACAATTTATTAATTTTATTCATATCTATAGTAAAATTATTTTCATACTTTTTTAACTCATTATTTTTTATATGTTCAATTTTATTAATCTTTTCATTCATTATTTTTTCATATTCATTTAATAATTTTTCTTTTCTATTTAAATTGCTTTCAATATTTTTTAGATATAATTCTTCACACATATTTTCACAACATTTATCAAATTCATCTGCTAAATCATTTTTTTTTAATTTCCTTAATTCGAACGCTATATTTTTATATACCTTAATTAATTCTTCTAAATTGTTGAATTTTATATTTCCAATTTTTTTGCAATATGTTATAATATTATTTGTTTGATATGCGAACATTTTATTATATTCTTCTTGCAATAATTTTTTGAATTGAATTAAAATATTATTTTGTAATAAATCATTTTCATATTGCTTACAGTTTATATAATATTTATATTTTTTTAAATATATTAAATGATGTAATATGATATTACATAAGGAATATGCAAGGATTAAGCTGTTGTCATATCTTTTATTTGATTGTGTAACATTTTCTTTACAGCTATATATATAAAGCCATTGATTTAAAGACAAATTCCCATTTTTCAGATTGTAATTATTAATTGAGAAAGAATCATAAGAATCATCCTTACAATTATTATATGTATAATTATCATTGTCATTATCAGATCTTTTATGATTATCTTTATGAATAAGTAATGTATCATCAATTTTATAATTATTCCATGAAGGATTCGCCATCATCATTATATTATTATTACAAAAATTATGTGTGTGTTTTTTTCTCTCTTCTTCGTTTTCATAATTTTCCTTGTATCTATCCATCTCATCCATATATTTACTATTCATATCATATATATTTAAAGGTATATTAAAAAATAGACTTGTGTAATTCTTTTTATCCATATTTATTTTCTCCTCATTTTTCATTTGAAATAAAGATAGGAACCTTTCTGTTTTGCTCTTTCCACTTTTATTATCTATTAAATCCTCCTGTGTATCAACAAATGTTTCATAAAACTCACATAAGTTCTCTATACATCCTTGATAATTATTAAAAGTCAACAAATATTCAAAATTTTTTAATAACATTCCTGAGTACGTATATTGATCATATAAATTATATATATTCAAAATCTCGTCCATATTTATTATAATTGGAAAAAATGGAGAACCATAAATTTCTACTTCATTTATATATACTTTTACTTCACAATTAATAAATACATTAAAAAATCTTTTCTTAAATTCATTAATAATAACATTATCATAATATTTATTTTTATGAAATAAAAATTCATCATAAAAATCTATTAATTTTTCTTTACTTATATTTCTTATCTTTTTTATATCATCTTTTTTTACACAACAACAATATTCCACGGTATAAGTACCATTATTATTATCTATTACTTTTTTTATATAAGCACCTCGTTTTCCTATAACTTTAATATTATCATTACCTATACATATCCTTTCACCATTTTTATCATATAAAATAATGTCAAATGTATTTACTACTTGTACCATATTTTTTAAAAACTCCTCAAACGTTCTTTCATTCTTTTCATTTAATTTTATAATATTTCCATTAATTTCTTCATAATATTTGGGGCTTTTAAAAATGTAGTTATTTTTCTCACCATATAAGTATTTCACACTTGCATTTTTTTTATTACTATCCGACGTATCACAAACAGAGTTATAACCAAAACATATGTCTACATTATTATCATTATTATCATTATTATTATTATTATTATTATTATTATTATTATTATTATTATTATTATTATTATTATTATTATTATCATTATTATTATTATTATTTGTGTTGTTTATTTTTAGACAGTCCTCGTTTTTTTGAATAGATATAATATGTGAATTAACACCATTACTGGAACTATCCTTTTTGTCGCACATATTATTTGATATCTCCTTATTATTCGAATTATTCTTTTCTTTCATATCATTCGAATTATTCATTTCTTTCATATCATCAGCATTATTCATTTCTTTCATATCATCAGCATTATTAATTCCTTTCATATCATCAGCATTATTAATTCCTTTCATATCATCAGCATTATTAATTCCTTTCATATCATCAGCATTATTAATTCCTTTCATATCATCAGCATTATTAATTCCTTTCATATCATCAGCATTATTAATTCCTTTCATATCATCCACATTATACATTTCTTTCATATTATCCAAATCATCATTCTTCCCATTAAATTTCCGATCTATTTTTTCCAAGTGGTTAATAAAAAAAGATTCCTTTTTTATATCATATAAATAAGGTATTGATATACATCTGGTTACTCCTTTTCCTACAACCTTTGATAGTTTAGAACAAGGTGAAGATGGGCAAATATTTATTTCAAAAGGAGAACTGCTAACACTTATTCCATCACAGTATATATATAATTTCTTCTTTCCAATTTTATTAACTTTATATAAAATTTTATATATACCATTCTGTAAATCTTCTACTTTATAATTAATCATTTCATGAATATCATTAAAAGAATGAAAACACATGGGGGAGGATATTAATGATACATTATTATATTCATTTTTGATTATATTTTCTTCATTATATTGTGTTAACATAATAATATTATTATTATTATTATTATCTTTTATTTCTTTGCTTATATTGGAATAGCTGAACGAATAATATGATTTTAAATATCCAATAGGTTCGATTTTCATTCTTATATTTATATGTTTACCATAATATATATTATCTCCCTCATTATTTATTGTATGAACATAAAGAGATATCCATTCATTTGCCTTTCCACCTTTTAATCCGTCTCCCTTAGCAACTACAGAATATAATATATTTTTTTTTAATATACATGATAAGGAAATGTTTTTTTTTTTTTTTTTTTGATCTTCTTCTTGTTTTTCTATACATTCATCTTTTATCATATATGTATCTATTTTTTGTTTTTGTTTCAGATAAGGATTTGATACTTTATCTCTTTCCTGATTATAAGTGTTCCCTTCACGTATAGGTAAAAAAAAAGATTCTTTATTAAAGATCACCTTTTTTTTTATATCATCATTAGGATATAAACAGGAATATTTTTTATTTTCATTTTTATTATATTTTTCATGGCTTATGTAATAATCGTCGAAAAAAATAAATATATGTCCATTTTTATTAAATAAAGGGGGTGAATAATGAGCATTATAATAATTGGTATCTTGTATACTACACTTGGTTTTATTTTTATAATAGGATTTATAATTAATAGATGAAAAAAATGTACTATGTTTAGGATGTTTACATAGTGATAATTGTACACATGTATCATTTATATTTAATTTATTTACGTTAATTTTATTATTGGAATGATAGTAATTTTTATTAATTTTTAAATTCATAGTGAATTTGTCTTGTGCATTATATGTAATATTATAATTATTAAGAATACACAAGGGTTTTTTGAATTCCAGAAAAGGATAATTATTGTGATAAAGTATAAGATTGATATCAGAGGATATATTATAATGATTATATGGCAAAATAATACAACTATTAAAATTTAATTTTACTTTTATCATCTTATTTTTTTCTTCATCTTTTAAATTATTTATATTATAATTACATTGTTCTGTAATTATATTGTTTGTTTGGTTGTTCGTTTGGTATTTTTCTAAGACACAAGAATTATAATCCACCTCAATATTATTACAATGATTATAATAATAACTATTACTATTATTTAAATGTATAACTCTACTCTGTCTACTTATTATATTTGTCATATTATTTTCTTCATCATCTTCTTCCTTCCAGTACACTACAATAAAAAATGTATTATCGTTTTTAAAATGAGATAATAATTTCCATGGTATTTTAATATTTGAAATACAGTCAACAAATAAAATTATGTGAGTACATACGATTTCTTTGGAAACAACAGCATGATGATGATTAGAGCTATTATTATTATTATTATTATTATTACTATAATTGTTATCATTATTATTGTTATTATTTGATTGTTTATTTTTTGGGGGTTCTTTACTTTGATATAATTGCAATATATTAAGAATACGTTTTTTTATTTTTTTAAGGATTTTTTTCTCATCATCACAATTAAATATTTTATCTATATTTCTTTCTATATAAGAAAAGGATTTCATCAAATAATCATCAAAATTGATATTACTTTTTTCATTATAAAATAAAAAAAAATTGGATAATATTTTATTTTTAATATGTTTTATATGTTTATCATCTTGATTATTATTCTTTTTATCATTACGTTTATATATTTTTACATAATTTAATATTTCATCAATAATTTTATTCATATGATTTGTTCTATTCATTAGGCATTTTTCTTTTTCACCATGTTGTATATCCATTAAGTGGTCATACTTGTGCACATTTGACACGTATAATAATTTACTTTTTATTTTTACGGAGATATTAATTTTTCCTATAGATGATAAGATATGTTTATAATTATTAATTAAATCATATATATTTATTTTTCTCTTTATTTTTAAGGAGTCATAATAATTATTCAGTATAGATCTTATGGCATCATGTGGATATATATTATACATCGTACTATTATTTATTTTATTTTTATATTCATCATGTGTATCAATTACTTTTATTGGAATAATACATGTACCTAATATATTAAGAAAGCTTTCATAATTTCTTTGATGAATAATTTTTTTTTTTTTTTTATCTTTTTTTTTTGTTTTTTGTCCATTTGAATAAATATCATGTGATTTATTACTTAAATTATCATTTGTTTTATTGTTGGTAAAATATAAACTATGTTCATTTTCTTTTTTATCATGATCATTATATATATTATTATCGCATTCTACAAAATTATCATAATAATATTTTTGGAATTTATTCATGTTTACTCCTACTATTGATACAAAAACATATATAATACCATCATCGTATATGTATAAATATTCATTCTTTCTATTTTTTAAATTTACATATTGATTTATATTAATATAATATGAATAAGTTTCAGGTTGATAATAATTGTTTTTTTCCATACTGTTCTTATCCAGTTTCTCGAGATAAGAAACAGATGTACATCTATTTTTTAATTCAGGTAACCAATTAATACCTTGAAAAAAACTAAATATTTCTAAAGGGTCTTCATATATAAAATAAGATATACAAAATATATTATTGTAAGTATTTTCATTATATGTAATATTATCTAGTGTAATATTTTCAATAAATATTTTTATAATGTTATCATATTCATCAAGTATACTACTTGTATTTCTTGAACTAAAAGAAGTTAATGAAAGTGAACATGGACTAATTGAATTATTTTTTAATGAAGAATCATAATTTGATTCCATTAATATTTGTTCTAACTGATATATATCAGATTTGTTCTGTGAATATTCTGATTTATTACTGTTGCTATTATATGTGTATATATTATCATATAATATATTATATTCATGTATATCTTTATCATATATATTATTGCTATATATATTTTTATCACATATATTATTACTAGATTCATTTTTATCACTTATATTATTACTAGATATATTTTTATCATAACCATCATCAGATGATGATATATTGCTATTATTATCCTTTTTTTCATTTCTTATTTTATCAGATTGTCTAATTGAACCTCCTTTACTAACAACTATTTTTGGTTTCGATTTTTTAGTCATTTTTTCACTCGATGAAGAATATAATAATTTATTTATTTCGTGAAACAATTTATCCTTACTTTTATTTTCATCACAATTTAATTCTTCTTCCTCATGATATTCATGATTATTTCTTCTAAGCGTCGTCATCATACAGCACTATAATTATTTAGACATCATAAAAAAAAAGGAGATAATAAATAAAAACGATAAATAAATAAATAAATATATATATATATATATATATATATGATATAAATAGAAAATGTTTATATTTTTTTTTTTTTTTTTGAAATATTTATTTTCTGTCCATAATTCATAAGTGCAAATAATTTTTCTATTTAATAAAAAGAAATAATATTATATACATATATATATATATATATTTCATACAAATGACAAAAAAAAAAAAATAATAAATAAATAATAATAACAAAAAAAGAAGGATATAATATCATAACATTTATAAACAAAATATTTGATTATGTGTCTATGCACTTTTATTTTT
>NC_033656.1:445912-464913 GCF_001601855.1 Plasmodium reichenowi | reverse complement strand
ATAATAAATACATGTTTTTTTAATTTTTTATTTTTTTTATTTTTTTATGTATTTATAAAAAGATACTTTTTTTATATATGCACAGGAATTAAAAAAACAAAAAAAAAACAACACATTTTAATAAAATACATATATAATACAACATTCAAACGGTTATATTTTTTATGACATATATGTATTTCTTTTTTTTTCTTTTATTATAATTAAATTTTAATTAAATAATCACATACTTCTTTTTAAAAAGGACTATAATTATGGTGTATGCTTATAAAAAAAAAAAAAAAATTATATTTCATTATTTGAATTGTTTATGTAGATTTTTTTTTTATTATTTTGATAATTAAAAATATATCACATTTATTAAGGATCATATAAATATATATATATATATATATATATATATATATATATGTAAATATTAAATAAATAAATAAAAAAGTAGGAATAAATAAAATGTTGAAATTTTCCATTTTATATTTCTACCTTATATTTCAAGCAATTACATGTTTTTCTGTAAATCAGATTAATGTAGGAAATAAATATTCTCTGATAGGAAATCCTCAAAGTAATGTACCATTAAAGGTAATATAATTAAAAAATATATACATTATATATATATATATATATATATGTATATATTTATTTATACATATTTCTACTTTCTTTTTTCTATTTTTTATATAAAAGGTATCTATTATTGGTAGTGGGAATTGGGGAACAGTCGTTTCAAAAATTATTGGAATGAACGCTCAAAAGTTAAAAATATTTCATCCAATTGTAAGCATAAAGAAATATAAGACATAAAAAAAAAAATGATTTTTAAAAATATAATATCAAAATTATTCAAGTCAATTAAAATATATGCAAATATACATATATTAATATATATATATATATTTATACATCTTTTGTGATTTAGGTTAAAATGTATGTTAAAGAAGAAATTGTGGAGGAAGAAAAGCTATCTGATATTATCAATAAAAAGAAAGAAAACATAAAATATATGAAAGGAATGAAAATTCCTGAAAATATTCTAGCCATTTCAAACTTGAAGGAAGTTATTGATGATGCAGATTTGTTAATATTTGTATTACCACACCAATACTTGGATGTAATACAGAAAAATAAAATAATATAATATAATATGTAAACATGTATAAATATATAAATATTATATTTCTTCCTGTCTTATTTTCTTAGAATGTACTTGATGAAATTGTACAAAATAATAATCTTAAGAAAAACGCAAGAGCCATTAGTCTAATAAAAGGTATTAAAATGGTAAGGTCAAAACCTCAACTACTATCAGATATTATAGAAAAAAAATTGCATATTGAATGTTTGGCTTTGTCAGGATCAAACATAGCAGAAGTAATAAAATTAAAAATATATATCTGAAGAAGTGTTTTTATGAAGTGTATACTTTTTGACATATATTCATTTTGTAAAGACATGGTTTTTCAATAAAATTTATATTTTCTTCAAAAATAAAATATACATATATACATATTGCATACATTTCTATAAAATCGTAGGAATTATCTCGTGAACACTTCAGTGAAAGTACTATAGGTTTTGAAAAAAAAGGAAATGAGGTCATATGGCAAAATCTATTTGATAGGACGTATTTTAAAGTTAATTGTATACAAGATAAACCAGGAGTAGAAGTAATCCTTTTATAACACTTTTCATTTTAAAAAATAATTTATAAAATAAATAAATCAATATATATATATATATTTCTTTGAAGTAGATATGTGGAGCTCTAAAAAATGTTATAGCCTTAGGGGTTGGATTTATAGATGGATTAACAGCTAGCTATAATACAAAATCGGCTATTATTCGAATTGGTTTAGAAGAGATGAAAAAATTTGCTAAAATGTTTTTTCCTAACGTTTTGGATGTAAGAAAAGGATCCATGAAAAGAAAAAATTATATAACATGATAAATGATATACATATTAGCATATCAAACAATAGATATAAATATATAAATAAGTAATTATATTAAATGAATTAATAAACAAATAAATAAATACACATATATATATATATAAATACATATAAATGTATATGCCTATTTATTTGTTCATTCAGGAAACCTTTTTAGACAGTTGCGGACTAGCGGATCTTATAACCACATGCTTGGGAGGAAGAAATTTTAAGTGTGCAAAGGAATTTGCAAAGAGAAAAGGGAGAGATTCATGGGAATTAATAGAAGCGGAATTATTAAATGGGCAAAAACTTCAGGTATAATATATATAAAAAATCTCATAAAAATTTATATATATATATATATATATATATATATATTTTTTTTTTTCTTGTATTTTTATTATATATTCCTTATTAATATTACCACAGGGGATTGATACAACAAAAGAAGTATACGATGTTTTGGAGTATCATCAATTGAAAACCGAATTTCCATTAATCTGTACAATTTATGAAATATCATTTCAAAAAAAAAATCCATGTAGCATAATTGATGTTCTTTCGACAAAAAAATTAAGAAATATAAAATACAAATAATAAATGTTAAAAAATAACAAGGTGAAAATAGGTTTATAAAAATATGCACATACAACTATGCATAGATATATATATATATATATATATATATATATATATATGTAGAAGAAATAATAAAAAAAAAAAAAATCACAAAATGTATGGATTTATTTATACGTATATTCATACATTTATATATATATATATATATATATTCAAATATTTATTTATACATACATATTATAGTTCAATTACATGATAATTAAATATATAAAAAAAGAAGTCCTTTTATTTCCTCCTTTCTTATTCATTTTGAGATTTTGAAAAATGAATAGATTCTCTTAAATAAGGATGTTGTAAAGCTTGATCTGGAGTATATCGTTTAGATGGATCTAGAATTAAACATTTCTCTAATAAATCTCCTAGTTGTTTTATTTTTTTTTTCAAAAATTGCATTTTAGGACTATTTCCTAAAAAATAAAAAATATATATATATATATATTACCATTTTATGCCAACTTGATAAACAACATAGTTTATGTCATAATTAAAATATCACAGTGACATATAAAATATATTACAAATATATGCACATACATATAATTTTTGTGCATAATATTTTTATGTTCTTTTTTTGATTTTTCTTTCTTTTTACTCACCCTTCAACCAATATTGATGCTCCAATAAATCACATGTTATATTTTTCGTAGGTCTCAAATCAGATATAACTCTAACAACTTCTTTTTTGGAATAATGATCTCTATCCACATAAAGAAAATCTAAATTTTCATTAAAATGTTGAGAATAAAATTGCCCACCTTTTATCATTTTATGTGAAAATTTGCCTTTATATTCCATCATCAGTTTTATCATATGATTATTTGATTTACCCTAAAATAAATAAAAATATGTATAACACACATATATATATATATATATATATATATATATATGTATATACAAGTATTTTATTATATGTATTAACGTATTAAATTTTATTCATAACATTCAACATTAATATTGTAAAAGTTCTCAATAATTTTTATCACCTTACCGGAAACAATATTTTACCCGTTGCCAATTCAAAAACAGTTGCAGCAGCTGACCATACATCAATCTGAGCGTCGTATCGAAAACCCAAAATAATTTCAGGTGCTCTATAAAATCTACTAACTAAATATGACGTAATTTCATTTTCTGATATATCACTTGCACTTCCTAAATCGCAAACTTTTAAGGCGTTAAATTTTTCATTAATAAGAATATTATCCGGTTTTACTATAAAAAAAAAAATATATATATATATATATATATATATATATACAGCTATGTCACACTTTAAATATAGTTTTTTATTTTTTATTTTTTATTTTTTATTTTTTATTTTTTTGCACTATAAATGTGTACTTACGATCAGCATGCATTATTCGACATTTTCTCATATGTCTTAGGGCAATAAATAATTGCTTTGTGTAACAATGAACGGCTGTTGCGTTTAGTCCATGTCCATTTCCATACCTTTCAAAAAAAAAAAAAAAGAAGATATATATATATATATAATATCTCGTTTTTAATATAAAATGTGGCAACCATTTTCTCATACATATTATCATTTGATTTTATTTTTTTCTTACTTTTTCAGTGCTATTCTTAAGTTACCCCACATCCACTCAAATACTAAACATAAATGATTTTTATATTTTATACTACTTAATAAACGAATGATGTGCCTTTTATTGTCCTTATCATATTGATTTAACTTCTTCAAAATAGATATTTCTTTTTCTGCAGCCTTTTTCATCATATCATTATCTCTAATAACTTTTACAGCTACAGGAATTTTATTTACCATATCATAACACTTTAATACATTTGAAAAAACACCTTTCCCCACCAGTTCACACACAACACTGTATCTTTTATCAATAACCTCGCCAACCATAGCCTTCAAAAAAAAAAGAAAAATATACATATATATATATATATTATATTTACACAAGCATATTGTTATATATAGATATATTTTTAAAAACATTTATAAAATACATATATATTTTATTAACCTTGTAATATCCCTCTGAATCATTCCAATTATCTGACAAATTTGCATTATTTCCTGTTGTGTAATAATCAGTTATATGTACTTTTTCAACTTTTCTTTTTTTATTTGCTTGTACACAGGAAAACATATCAAAATCATCATTATCCTCATCGTACTCTTCTTTCATTTCATCTTCTTCATTTTTAAGAGGACTCTTCTTATTAGTTAAATTATTATGTGTATCTGCATTTCCCTTACTTTTATTCACATATAAACTATCATCCACATTCTACAAATAAAAATAAGAATACACATATATATATATATATATATATATATATATAAATTACTTTAATATATATTTAAAATGAAATTTTTTTTTTTTTTTTTTACCATTTTTAATCTTTCATGTAATTCTTTCTGTTTTATTATAAATGACCTAATTTTGGCCTTTTCTTCATCAATTTTTTTTTTTAAATCATTATACAAATCACTACATTCTTTCACTGCTTCTGGTTTTTCTTTATTTTGTTTTTCTTCTATAATTTCATGATCTGATGAGAGTGATGAGCACGTATCTTCAATAACATCATTGTTGGGTGCAAAAATGCAGGCCGCATCACTGATAAAAATAAAATAAACATAAAAAAATATATAAGTAAATAAAAAAATAAGTAAACATACATATATATATATATATATATATATATATTGATATGTCATATTTTCATTTACTTTTGGTCGATATATGATGGATTAGATGGTATTTCGTTTGTTATTATAACATTATCATTTTTATTTTCACTAAACAAAAAAGTTTCATTGTTATAATCTTTATTTATCTGATCATTCTGTAGTATATCACTCGCATTTTTATTTTGTTCATTTTCCTTAACCATGTTTTTTAATTTTTCTTTTAATGCTTCTCTTTTTCTTCTTCTTTCTTCTAGAAGTTTATCCTCATTTTCTTGCGTTCGTAGTATCTTAAATCCGTTTTCACTACTCGAACCTACACAATTAAAAATATATATATATATATATATATATTTATTATCTTTTTTTTAAAAAACATATACATGCTACATATATAATACGTATATTTACATATAACATATATATTAAAAATATTACTTGATGCGTTGGAAAAATTTAGATGTAATCCATTTTCATCCGAATCGCTACTAGTAGAATTAGGAGAATTAAATGAATTATAAATTTCTTTAGATTTTTTCTTTTGATCTTTTTTTAATTTTTCTTTACTTTTTTCTTTTTCGTTATTATTTATTTTATATGAATCACCATCAGGACTATTCTCTTCATGTTTTGATTTATAAATTTTATTTCCATTCTTAGATTTTTTTTCGTCGTTGCTAGAATCAAAAGAATTGGATGCAAACCAGTTTCTCTTATCTTTGGACATAATTGAAAGGATATTATATAAATACAAATATATGTGTATGTATGTATGTATATATATTATATATATATATATATATATGTTGTTGTTTTAGTTTTGTTTCCTGTTCCTACTTAATACGAATTTTTATTTAATAACCATTCTATTAATTGTAAATTGTCTATAAGGACAATATTAATTACCTTACTTTAAGATAAAAAAGAAAAGAAAAAAAAAATACATATAAAAAAATTTGTTTATGTATATATATATATATATTTATATATATAAATGTATAAATTTAACAAGATAATAAATTTGTGAAAAATATTCAATAATAATTAATTCATATTTAACACTACAGATTTTTAAACTAAAAATGATAAAAATAATATTAAAAAAATCATTGGATGAAGGTAGATATGCATACACTTATATATATGTACATATTGAATATATATACATATTATATATATATATATATATATATATATTTCCTATGAATATCATCAAATATATATGTCATTATTTTCTCGTAGGCTTTACTTTTTTAAAATTATTACTTGTGCTTAATAAGAGCATAAATACTTACCTTTCATTTTTTTCTATTTATACAAAAAATTAAAATGTAACTACATTTTTTTTATTTTTTATGCTTGCACAAAAAAAAAAAAATATAAATATATATATATAATAATAAATAAATAAATAAAATATGTAAATGTTTAAATATATATATATATATATATACATATAATATGTTGTAAATTATTTTTATATCATATCTCATTATAAATTTTTATGTTTCTACATAATATAAAAAAATATATATTCTTTTATTTTACTTCTTTATCTGCTGTCTTTTGTTTTATATAATTACATTTCTTTTTGTACTTTATGATAATATAATTAAATACATTTTCTTGTGTTCTCATTTTTTTTTTATTTTCTTTTTTATTTGTCTAGAAACTATTAAATTACTTTAAATGTTAATTATGTTCCTATGTTTTCAATAATTGACAAGTTATCTATGAAAATATTATATCTCCTTTGATTTTAGTAAATATAAATATATATATATATATATATATATTTATATTTATATATATATTATTATATTTATAATATATACATATAATACCCCTAATTAATTAAAAGTAATATAATATGCATATTTTAAAAATATTATTATTATTGTATAATATATACAATTACCTTACATCTTAACTTGTGAAAATAAAAATATAATTATATAACATACTCATATACATAAACATTACATTGTTATAATATATATTTACTATTATTTAATAATATATAACTAATTTTTTTAAACATGGCATATTTTCAAAAATAAAAATAAAATAATATATAATATAATATAATATTATATTACATTACTTTATATATATATATATATAATATAATTATATTATATTTCATTTAAAATAATAAAACTGTTTAAAAGTTTCAAAATGGAAAAATTAATAATTCGTTATTTATAGAATTTAAGAAAAAAAAAAAAAAAAATTAATTTTTTTTTAAATCGCTAAAATATACATATATATTTATAAATATTTAAAAAAAAAAGAATATCATAAAAACGTATATATATAAGTAC
Source organism: Plasmodium reichenowi (assembly GCF_001601855.1). NCBI lineage: Eukaryota > Apicomplexa > Aconoidasida > Haemosporida > Plasmodiidae > Plasmodium > Plasmodium reichenowi. Next base: position 457,345 of record NC_033656.1, on the reverse strand, counting down.
TATATAATATAATATATATATATATATATATATATTTCCACGCATATATTTTTTTTCAGATTAATATATATAAATAAATATATGTATAATATACGTGTAAATATATATTTCCCTATGGAAATATGTGTTTTAAAAAAAAAAAAATTTTTTTTCTCCTTTTTTATAAATATAAATAAAATAACAAAGATGATGATAAAGAAAATTAATTATGACATTTAAAAAAAAAAAAAACAAATTATATAATTATTCTTATTTGTGTATTTTATTCTTTATAAATGAATTATGTGTTTGTAAATATTCCTTTTGTATCATATATATATTATATATATATATATTTATTTATTTATTTTAATTATATTTTCATATTTTTTTTTTTTTTTTTTTTTTTTCTTCCTTATATTTTGTTTAAATTGTAATATATATATTACCCTTGTGCTATCAATATATTTAGAATATTTGGTGCCCTTTTTTATTTTAAATTGTATTTGTGTATAAACACATAAAAGAAATGTACTTGAAATTTATCCGTACGAAATTTTGTAGTTTGTTTTTTTTCTTTTTTTAAAATATTTTCAGTATTATTATTTGGTTTATTTATTTTATGTTAGATATTCACCTTGATATTCCTTCTTTTTATTTTCTATTTCTTGTATATTTTTCTTGTGCTTTATATTTTTTAATTTTATTGTTATATCTAATTCTTTATCCGTCAAATAAATTAATTTTTCTTGTATATCATTTTCTTCTTCAATAAGCTTTTCTAATTCTTTATTTATTTCTTCAAGGGCAAAATCATCAAATTTTATAAGAGAAGAGCTTTGTGTATTTATATAGTTGTTGTCTTTAATTGTGGATATATTATGATTTAATGTATAAGAATCATCTTTATTTGTCTCAGAATTATAATAGAAATTTTTTTTTTTTTGTTCGTTTACATCTTTGATGGTATTATTTTGCCCACATTTAACGTTTTCATCATGTATTATTTCACCATATGAAGTATAATAATTTTTATTATTATTACTTTTATTTTGGTTAATATTACCATCCCTTGAATAATTATTATTATGATTATTTTTGTTTACTTCCTTTTTTATATCATCAGAAATATATATTTCATTATTACTTAAATCATTTTCTTTTGTTTCTACATTTTGTTCATATATATCTACTTTTTTCTCATTACTCTGTAATGTATTTATTCCTGTTTTCATGATACTTTCCAAAGCTGTTTTATTCTCATGTTTTTTTTTACTTGACCTATTAATATCGTTTTTATCTTTTTGGTCCATAATAATTGAAGTTACATTTTTATTTAATTTATAGTCTTTATTATGAACATGAAAAGAAGACAGATTTTTTATTGAACGAATGTTTGTACCTTTACTATGGATATTATCATTCGATTGAAATGTGTTAGTATACATTTTCTTTACTTGATGGTTATTTTTAACCTCATTTTTTTTTTTTTTATCTGGAGTTAGGTAAATTTTGGATTTTATTTTTCTATTAACAACCATTATTTCATCGTCAGAATCTTGGCTTTTTTCACATTCACTAGTATCCCCATTTTTTTTTTTTTTTTCAAAATTTAATTTGTTCATTATGAGAAGATGGATGAAATTTATGGGTCGCAAAAAAAAAAAAAAAAAAATGTACATACAAATAAATAAATATATATACATATGTATATTTATTTATTTATTTATTTATTCTATTTAAGGTAACTTCTTAATTATATTATAATATATTACATTATAATATATTATTTTTATAAGGGGAAAAATATATGTCTGATGAACCTTCAAATAACGATATATGTACTACACACATTATGTCATCCTATTTAATATATTTGTACTTAATAATTAAAGTGTTCAAAATTTATATGTACCATATAACATTTAATATATAAATAAATGTATAGGCTATATATATGTATATTTTGTAAAATATAATACATATCATGTTCTACTTAAAAATGCATATATCTTTTCATAAAAGAAAAAAAATTAAGTTAATAAAACAAAGATTATATATGGTAATTGATTTTTTCATAATAAAAAATTTATATATAACATAAAAAAAGAAGAAGAAGAAGAAGAAAAAAAAAAAAATTATATAAAAAAATATAAAATACTATAAATTAACAGCATTCATTTTATTATATGTTCTATCATGTCTATTTTAATTAATATAAATTAAATATTATAACAAAAAATTAAAGTATATTATATGACAAAAAAAAAAAAAAATAAAATGAAAATAAAATAAAATAAAACAAAATATAATAAAATAAAATAAAATAAAATAAAATGTGGTAACAATATTCTTGTTCCACTATTAAATATATTAAAAACAAACAATATATACTCAAAAAAAATAAAATAAAATAAAATAAACAATTTAATAAATAATAAACAAAGATATATAAATATAAATATAATATAATATAATCTGAATATTACATTAACAGCAATGATAAAAAAAAGATGTGTTCATATTTAATTCAAATGTTAAAGACATTTTTTTTTATCACATAAGAATATATTTATCCTTTTCTTCTAATATATATTATATATATATATATATCATGTATAATGTTTATATTTTATGTTGTCATAACTAATACATGTAAGAATACATTTGTACAATTTTTTTGGTAAATCTACGTATATTATCCATCTGTTCAATTTGATTATGTGGGCATAAGAGAAGAAAGAGTTTGATAATTTTTTGAACTTGGTTTATGTATAAAATTTTATTTTTATCTTGCCATGAATTATTTTTTGTCTCTTTCGACTTCTGATTAATATGATAAAAAAAATGGTTAACAAATAGGATACATGAAAATACAATAACAGTATCATCATATTTATTGTTTATATTTGGTATACACAATACATCATTGAATACCGATAATAGAAATTTATTTATAATATATGGTGATCTAGTTATAAACATTAATTCATATAGTAAGGAATATTTTATAATATTATTGGATAGTTTAAATGAAGATGTAAATAAAGCAATCCTTTCCATTTTTAAACTTTCTTCTTTTTCTTGATAAATATTTTCTTTAATAATAGGTTCATATGTATTAATATTATGAACCGTATCCTTTAAGCTATTTATATAAACATTACTTCTTCTTTTTTTATGATGATCATGATCAGAATAGTTATTATTATTAATTAGTAGAGATATAAAAAAATTCGTGGTATTTAAAATATTTCTTAAGCATATACTTTTGCCAGATATTTTTATATGTGAATAAATACAAGCACTAATTGCATATTTAAGACATTTTAAGTTATGAATTTGTATAAAATTTAAATTATTATATTTTTCTCTTTGAGGAGAATGGGAAAAAATATTTTCAAATTTTAATTTTATTTGTTCATAGAAAAAGTTACTTTCAATATGTAGTGGTGTGATATTCTGAACTGGACTATCTGTTTCATGATAATTTTCTGACATGTTATTATTTGAATTTGTAGATTTATTATTATATGATAATGGTTTATTGTTTTCACTAGATAATAATAATTTATTTTTCCTTGAACCAATAATATGATCATTCATATGTTCAGATATATGATCATCATTTATAAGGGGACTTATATTATCATTACCCTTTTTTAATGAATCCGTATCATCACGCAGGAGACTATTATTTTCATTTTTCTCAGTATGGGAGCCATCTAAATGTGTATTAAGTATATTTAAATATCTAGTTTTGAAGATATGATATAATGTTTTATATATATCATTTATATTAACATATTCTAAGAAATTATTATCTACAAGTATATTCTGAATAACTAAACCTAAGATAAAAAATATGTTATGTAATTGTTTTTTTAAATCAAAATTATTTTTGTCATTTTTTTCATCCCAATTCATTTTTGTATAAGTTCAAGAAAAAAAAAAAAAAAAAAAAAAAAAAAAAAGTAAAAGTATATATCTCATAATATATATATATATATATGAATTTCCCGAATTTATCTCATGATGGTAATTTTTAATTTTTGAACTTTCACATATTATGAATTGTATTTAAGTGTAACGAAGAGTTTATCATTTTTACAAAACAAAATAAAAAATTAAGAAATAATAAAACAAACATATAAATATAAATGTATATATTATATATATATATATATATATATGTAAATCTTATACATTGACACACATAATTTTTTATATATAAGGATAGATTTAAAAATAAAAAAAGAAAGGATCGTCATAGAAAAAAAATATATATTCACAGGAATAAAAATATAAAATTTAATAATATATATATATATATATATATATATATATATATTTTTATATATGTATATTTTATTTTTTATTTTATTTTTCTGGTATAGTTCCTTCACCCTGACATGTAATAATTTTGTTTAGATAAAATGACGGATGATCGTGCATTCATGAATATTATAGATATTAGATAATTATAGTTTTAAAATTAAAATGCTATATTTATATACAAAGCAGATTTGGACGAAATGGCTCAATTATGAGTATTTAAATTATAGTAAGAAATGTTTAAAGGATGTGAGGTTATTGTATGGCTTCAAAGGTAACCATACATGCTATTTTTCAATCAGCGATAAAAGTAATATGAATGATAAGAGTAATAATATATATGTTAATAGTAAAAATAATAATTGTAATAATGTTGAAGAGAACCATTATATAAAAGAATATGATGATAAAACAAAATCAATTATTGATCACCTGAAGAATAAATACGATATAACATCTAACTCTTTAAATTTTGACATAAAAAAAACAAAAGGAGAAGAAGAAAATGTTTTCGATATTGGATATACCTGGAGCAATTTTTTCAAATGTGAAAAAAGTTTGTATAATGTTATTAGTAAATGTGTAAGTACAGATGTAATAGATAATTATCTGCATTCCTATTTAAATTATAATGAAGAAGATACATACTTAAAAGATTGTTATAAAGAAGATATTCTTTCTGATAATATAAATATTGATAATATAGAGAAAAGAGTTAACAATATACTTATATATATTACATCCTTTTATTATAAGAATATTCGAGATTATAATATGATATCCATATTGAGTGATAAATTAATACATTTATGTAAAAAGATTGATTCTATTAATTATAAGAATAGTAAGTTAATATTTAATATTTGTAATGTGTATAATAAAGTGATGGCACTAAACGATGAATTGTTTTTCATTCTTTTTAATATATTAAATAAAATATATGTACAAGATAATAAAAATAAATATATTGTGATAAAAGATAAAGAAGTTTTGTTAATATTAAAAACATTATACAATCAGAATTATAAAAATCATATAATAGTAGATACGATAATTAGTTATATAAAATATGGATCTAACTTAAATTCTGATATAATTGTTGATACTTTTTATTATTTAACTTTACTTTCAAGAATAGACCTGAAATTATTTAAGAAGATTCATACATATATATATAATAATATACCAGATGAAGAAAAAATGAATTCCTTCTTTTCATCTTTGAACAAAACAAAATTTGTAGAACTAGAAAAAGAAAACCTTAGTACTTTTGATAATTATGAGATGAATACAGAGATAGTTCAAAACATTTCTTTTAAAATAAATATAACCCCAATAAAATGTATCAAATTATTATATTCTTATATAGTTTTGGATGATGAAAATTTCCTAAACTTTTATATTATAGAGAAATTATTAGTAACACTGTGTGATAGTTTAAAGGATAATGATATCATATTTAATGATGAAAAAGAGTATTATAACAAAAAAAAAATACACGAAATGATATGTATTATAAGAACATACTTACGATATAAAAAACCTTTTTTTTATAATTATTTACCAAAAAATGTAAAAAGAAAATTAAAAGAAATATATATATATGATATAGGAGAAAGAAAAATTAAAGAAAAAAAATTTAATGATAAAGTATCTTATCATTTAAAAAAGTTAAGAATTCCACATATACAAAATGTAATTAAAGGTGGTATATTATTTGATATATTGGAAAAGGATAAAAAATTAGTTTGGTTATGTTTATCATATCATCATTATTATGTTAGGACAATTGATTTAACAGTAGAAAAGTTATTACAAATAAACTTAATAAAAGCTATGAACTATAAAATATCAAAAATTCATTATTATCAATTTTCAAGAATGAAAGCTAAAAAAACCAGATTTGAATATATCCGAATGTGTAGATATTATTCATTAAGAGATAGAAGAAACTATGATGACGAATTAGAAGGATGGAATTTACCATATATTAATTGGTACCATAAAAAAAATAAAAATGTTCATATATCTAATTATTTTTATAATTATACACCCATATCACAAGTTGAATATTGATTTTTTTTTTTTTCTATTTTTAAATATTTATATTTTCTTACATATTTTATTCTTAATCATTTTTCAAACATATTTATTGTACATACAATAAAACCATGCAACATATATATATATATATATATATATATATAATAACATGGAATTTCTCCTTTGATATAAAATATGTATAAATATATATATTTGAATTATTTATTATTTTATTATATTATTTTGTTTTTTTTGTAATTATTTGAGAAATAAAATTTTTGAAAATATAACAAAAAATATATGAATAATTATAAGACTTAAAAATTTCTCATATATATATATATATATATTACAAAATATTATCCTATAAAATGGTAAAAAAAAAAATAAATAAACAAAAATAAAACAGGTTGTAAAAAATTTTCATATATTTAATAATAAGAAAAGAATTTGTTCAAAAAACCTCATTAATAAAAAATTGTAACAAAAAAATTTATATTATAAAATATATACAATTTTATAAAAAAAGAAAAGGAACGAAACATTTCATTTTTTTGTAAGAAACGTTAGAAAAAATATTTTTTCCTATAATTATTCTGAATTTTTTTTTTTTTTTTTTTTTTTTTTTTTCCCTTTTTTTTTGCGTTTTTGAATTTATTAAATTTTTTTCTAAATATATAAAATTAATAATTAAATTATAAAATAAATATTATATATAATAAATATATATAAATATATAAATAATTATAATATTTTTAATAATAATATTTTTTATTATATTCTTTATAAAAAATTAAAAATAAATAATAATAATAATAATCCCCATTTTAATTCATATGTAATATTTTATTCTGTGGGTTTTAACAAATTAATCTATATATTATAAAAATATATTATTTTATATATATATTATAAATTTAAATAGATAATCTAATATTTTTATTCATCATTTCAGATACTTTTTTATATGAATTATAAATTTTTGTATAATTATACAAAAAAAAAAAAAAAAAAAATGATAATATATATAAATATAATTTATATATTATATACATGAAAATATTTATTCGGTTTAAAACATATAATAAAATTATATATAAATATAATATATTATATAAAAAAAATATGATGATGTTATTTTTATTATATTATAATTTTATATATATTATTATATACATACAAATACATTTAAAATAAATAATACTTAATTTTTATTATATGTTATTATATATATATGTTATATATTATAATATATTATATACATAATTTTTTTCTTTAATAAAATACTTGAAATAAAATAGATTTTTTTTTTATGGCTAAAAAAATGATATAAAAAACTCTATATTTAATTTTATTATATATTTATAATTTTTATTCTTATTTTATATAAATAACGTATTATTTTAATACGTATTTAAAAAAATATATAATAAATAAAAATATATAAATGAATTCTCTTATATATTATTATATTATGTATGTATATATAATTATAAATATATTTATTTATATATACTGATGGATATAATTTTTTTTTGTAGATTTATATATTTTTCTATTTTTTAATAAATAATTATTATATATATATAATATATATATATTTTATTATTATTATTTTTAAGTATTATATATATATATATATATAATAAGTATAAAATAAAATAAATAATAACTGCATTATGTTTTAAGCTCAATACAATAATTCTAAAATAAAAAATACTATATTTTATATATTATATATATATATAATAATATTTTAACGTAATATTAATTATAAGTAAATATATAAAAAATATATTTATATATATATCTATATATTATATATACATATATATATCTATATATATACATATATATATAATATAATACATTATGTAATATATTTTTATATTATAATAACATATTTCTTTTATGAAAATGAAAAAAAAAGAAGTCGGAAATTTTTTAAGTCCAAATGTTTGCGTTGTACTCTTTTTTTAAAACTATGTATTTATAAAAATATAACTACATATAAGTATTCATATTTATTTATTTATATAATAAATTATTAATATATAATACATATAAATACCTTTATTATTTTATTTTTTTTTTTTGGAATATGATTTTTTTAACATAAAATATACATAATTTGTATACAATAATTAGATCATAAAAATATATAAAGATATATATATATATATATATTAACAAAAAAAGAAGAAGAAAAAAATAACATAACAATTTTGTATATTTATAAAACGATTAAATAATAAAAAAAAAAAAAGGAGACCATATTTTAAAAACATTATTACATATTAATGATTTATATATATATATATATATATATTTATATATATAATAATTCCATAAGTGTATGTTTTTATAATATATAAAATATTCTTTTTTTTTTTTTTAATTAATCTGATAAGTATTTTTTTATATTAAGAGAGAATACTTATGTCGAAAATGATATTTCACCAGTGATGTAATAAAAAATGAGAATAAATTTCTTTAAAGAAAAAAATAAGATACGATTAAATAAGAACCTCGATTTTGATTCAGATATAGCTATATCTAATGCGAACAATGAATCAAACAATTATTTAACAGCCAATAGTGGTATGAATTAATAGAAACACATATGTAGATATGTATATTTAGAACATAGAGATAAATACAAACTATATATATATATATATATGTATATGTATATGTATATGTATATGTATTTTTTTTTTTTTTTTTTTTTTTTTTTTTTTTAATAGATAATGAATATGATCATTATGGCTTTGAAAAAAATAAAGAATATACACAAGAAAATAATGATGATAATAAGAGAAACTTAGAAAAGTACAAAAAGAAGATTGAAAGGAGGTAACATATAAATTTTGCTATTAAAATTTTTTTTCTAAATATTATATTTGAAACACATGTAACATTATCCTACATGTAATTTTTTTAAATGTGTATATATAACATTATATATATATATATATATATATATTTATTTATTTATTTATTTTCGTTTGTATATTTAGATGGCAACTATATTTTACATTTAAAAGAGATATAAAAAAAAGTTATTATTTAAAATCTTTAATAAGAAAAGGAATACCCGATAAATTAAGGTGAAAATAAAATATTTATATAATAAATTAAATAATGAAATATAAAGTATAATATATATATATATATTTATTTATTTATTTATTTGTGAAAAAGAGAGGAAGTTAAAATTTTTTTTTTTTTTTTTATTTGTAGACCAGACATTTGGCCATATTTATTGGACAGCATGGTGTTATGTTTAAAATATCCCACCATTTATGAAAAGTACATTTAAAATATGTAAAACTGTTTATTGTTTTTATGATATAAAATTTGAATGTATTTATTTTCATATATATATATATATATATATATATATATATTTTTATTTCAGATGTTTAAATAGTGAACTAGAATCCAAGGTCTTAAGTCAAATTGACTTGGACATTATACGAACCTTTCCTCATAATAAAAATGTATGAATATTTTATGTATAATTCTTAAAATTAATAATATATATATATGGGCATATATTTGTGTATATATGTATATATACTTATAATGTTATGTTTTCCAAATTTTTTTTTTTTTTTTTTCTGAAGTATCGATTAAATTCACCAGGATTGGTTCAATTAAAGAATGTATTACGAGCATTCGCAGTTTATAAGCCAAAAATAAATTATTGTCAGGTAATGAAAAATCTAAACCTATAAAATAAGGAAATATAAAATAAGTATGTATATATATAAATATATATATATATATATATATATATATTTATATTTAACCTTTTTTAGAGTATGAATTTTATTGCTGCAATTACTTTAATATTTTTAAAAGAAGAACTAGCATTTTGGTCGATAGTACAATTAATTGATTCAGATTATTCACATGAAAAAATAAATATTAGTGGTAAGGATATTTACGAATATGCAATTTTGTATATATGTAATATTATTAGCATTAATATATATATATATATATATATATATATATATCTATATATATATATGTGTTTAATATATACTTTCTATATTTCTTTTTTTAGATTATTATAATAATGAAATGAGAGGATTACGTAGAGATATAATTGTGATAGAAGAATTAATAAGGGTGAAATTGCCTGATGTCCATTTACGTCTAAAGTATGTAGATTACATTTATAAATTAAGAGAAATATATGGACATATATATGTATTATTATATGATATAAATATAAATATATAAATATATTTATTTATTTATTTTTATCCCTTTAGAGAATTTGATGTTGATCTTTCGTGGATATGCTCAGAATGGCTCTTGTGTCTATTTTGTACAACCTTTCCGGTTCGTAAAAAAAAAAAAAAAAAAAAAAAAAAAAAAAAACGTATATATGTTATGTATATATATATATATATTTATATATTATTTCTTTACATTTTTTAGATTACTACTACATTACGTATATGGGACTGCTTATTTTATGAGGGAGATAAAATAATTTTTAGAATAACCTTAGCCCTTTTTAAATTGAATCAACAAAAATTATGCGAACTTAATTCTTTAGAATCTATTCTTTTATTATTTAAAGAAACCACAAAAAATATGGTAAGAAAAAAAGAATATAAAAAACGTAAATTTTTTATTCCTACTGAGAATATACGTGTATATTCATACATATATATATATATATATGTTTTTATTTATTAATTCATTTATTTTATAGTTTGAATGTGATAAATTAATGTATATTGCGTTTAACGAAATTGGCGTCTTAAAAAAGAAAACCATAAGAAAGCTAAGATTAAAAGCGGAGGATATTATTAAAAATGCCGTACCGTAATGATATATATATATATATATATGTATCATTTCCTTATTTGTTATATTGATTACTTTATATGATTTTACATATAATAATGTATTTCTTTATACCTAATACATTTTATGTTTTTTATACCTCTCGATGTTACTAAATATTTTTATATTTATTTTTATTTTATTCATTATTTTTTTTTTTTTTTTTTTTTTTTTTTTTTTTTATTTTTTTTCTTTTTTTCTCGTTTT
>NC_033656.1:443858-445519 GCF_001601855.1 Plasmodium reichenowi | reverse complement strand
TTTTTTTTTTTTTTTTTTTTTTTTTTTTTTTTTTTTTTTTTTTTTTTTTTTTTTTTTTTTTTTTTTTTTTTTTTTTATAATTTTTTAAGTGAATATATATTATATTATGTTTTGATTTGTTCCTGTATATATAATATATATTATATATATAGAAAATTTTGTTTCGCATGTTTTAATTTTAAAATATTATATATATATATATATATATATATATATATATATGATATATTTATTTTTTTCACCTTCAAATCGTCTACATTATCTTTATTTCATACTTTTGTTAATAATAAAATACAAGAGTAATTTCCTTTTACACATTTATCTCATATATATATATATATATATATGTACATTTGTGTGCTTGTGTATTTTTATTAATATTCTTCTTTTTTTTTTCATCATAAAAACTTTTTAATTAAAATTTATAAATCAATTCTGATGAATAAGTAGAATTCAAATAAATATATATATATATTATTATTATTATTTTTTAAATGGAAATTCTTTTTATTTTGTAAATTTAAAAAGTAACAAAAAAAATAAAATAAAATAAATAAATAAATAAAAAATATAATATAACATAATAAATAATAGTAATGAAGTATAAACAAATAAGAAGAAAAAATTAGTGTAATAAAAATGAAATCTGATGAACATTTTTATAAGAATTAAAAATGATTACAAAATATATATATATATATATATATATGTGTACATTAATTTATTTGCGAATTAACATGTACGAGGTATTGTAAATAAAACGACGGTTGGTATAATAGCCAGAAGAACTAAAGAAATATATGAACCTATTTTTAAATGATTATACCATCTAGGTTTGTTATCCATATGTTCATTGTATAATATTCCGAGGGATATGCCTAATAAGTTAACATTTTGTGGTAAAAAAAAAGGAATATATATATATATATTTATTTATTTATTTACGATTGTTTCATATAAGGACACATAAATATATTCATCTAACATTTCCACATATTATTATTATTTTATTTATTATTATTTCTTTTTTTCCTTACCCGATATTAAGCCTCCTAAATGACCAACGTGGTCAATATTAGAACCATTAAAAGTGAAGTAATAAAAAAAAGATATTAAAGAAAAAAATATTATATTAAAAACAACTCTTTCTCTATGTCTAATTATATGCCACAATAAAATTAATTCAGATGTTACTATTCCAACTAACCCCATACCTGATGTACTTGCCCCTACCTTTATTGGACAATATGTTATGGAGGAGGATAAAATATTTCCATATATACCGGTAACAAAATAAAGTATGATAATCTTCATAATACCATAATTCTTTTCTAATGTAAATCCCATTCTTAATTGAAAAAAAATATTAAAAATTGCATGGAATATATTTGCATGTAAAAATATGGGTAAAATCAATCTGTGAATTTCTCCCTGTTTTATTCTGGACGCAACATTCGCACCAAGTGTTACTAATAAGCTATCTACACAAATAAATAAATAAATAAATAATTAAATAATTAATTAAAATAATAAGAGATGAGATGATACATGTTATAAAAAAAAAAAAAAAAAAAAAAAAAAAAAAATTTAAAATTTTTTTTTTTTTTTTTATTTTTATTTTAATAAATTTTATTTTTTTTTTTTTTTTTTTTTTTTTTTTT
>NC_033656.1:442402-443758 GCF_001601855.1 Plasmodium reichenowi | reverse complement strand
TTAATATTAAAAAAAAAAAAAAAGTAAAAAAAAAAAAAAAAATTATAAAAATAATTAATTTTTAATTATTTATTAATTTATTTTTTAATTATATTTTTTTTTTCTTTTTTTTTTTTTTTTTTTTTTTTTCTTTTAATATCCTTATATTTTATGTATTAAATTATATTAACGAATTCATATTAATATATATACCTGAAGGGGTAAGGAAGTCTGCTGGTTTTATACTCACTGATATGATAAAAACAATCAACTGTATAATAGAAATAACGACCATAAAACTTTTCCATGTAAAGTGGGGAAATATAAGGTTCAATAAATCAATTGGTTTAGACCTTTGAACAAAACTACTCTGAGACTGATAATAATCTGGTGCTTGTTAAAAAAAAAAAAAAAATTCCAAATATAATATGTCCATTTAAAAGGAAAAAATATAATAAAATAAACGTGGTATAAAATATCATTTAAAGATATAAATAATATATATATGGTCACATATATTCATAAAATTTTCCTCATAAATAAATAAATATATATATATATATATATATATATATATATAATATTGTTATTGCATACTTCTGTTGAAGGGTGTATTTTCGGCATAATCATCTCGATACTCTGCTAGCGTATGAATATTACTCATGGTTTATTACATAAATAATTCAAGTATAATAATAAGAATAAACAGAAAAAAAATTATTGTTGTGTAACTATAATTTTAAACGGTTGAAAAATATATCAATAAACAAAAAAAAAAAAAAAAGAAAAAAAAAAAAGAAAAATACTAAACAACAATATCTTAAAAATTTATATGTATATTAAAAAGATATAATTATAAAATAAGGACTCACAAAAATGGCTAGCTGGAAAAAAAAAAAAAAAAAGAAAGAGAAAAATTATAATAAATGTTATATTATATATACATATATGTTTTTTTTTTTTTCTTTTTTTTTATTTGTGCTGTTCTTAATTATCAAATTTATATATATGAATATATATACCATTCATAATACAGCTTATATTTGTATACGTTTCAAATTATAATATATAAATATATATATATATATATTAAATATATATATATATATGTATAGTCCTAATACATATAAAGAAGAATTGTGTTCTTTTTTTCTTTAATTTCAAGGAAATTATAAAATAGTGGATTTATAAAATATTTATGTATACGGGAAAATGAACATTTATATTTTAAAAAACTATATAAACACATGTTTATAATTAAGGGAGGAAAAAAATATATATATATAAATATATATATTTATATATTAAAAATATAAAATGAATAACCATACGAATTTAAATGATCTAATGTTACGTGTAACTATTTAAAATAATATA
>NC_033656.1:440032-442302 GCF_001601855.1 Plasmodium reichenowi | reverse complement strand
TAATAAGTATGTAAAAATTATATATATATATATATATATATATGTTAATCTATATTCGCAAAAAATATTACCTATATGTAAAAATATATATGATTTGTTTTTATCACATATACATTATATATATATATATATATATATATATATATATATATATATATATATATATATATATGTATATATGTATGTGCTATATATGCATGTATATTATATACGTATTATATGCTTATGTTTGTAAAATAGAGATTGTCATTATAAAACATATACACTATAAAAAATTGCATATGTATATATTTATATATATATTCATATATGTAGAGTTGAAAAACTATAATTTATGAATTTTTTATTTTTTATAATGAAATTATATTTTTATTGAACAAAAGAAAAAAAAAAAAAAAAAAGAACAAAAAAAAAAATAAATAAATAAAGAGCGCATGTGTTCCCTTTTTGTTACTTTTTTTTTTTTTTTTTTTCTTGCTTTTCTTTCCTTTTGTGTTGGTTCATATTTATAATGAATTATTCTTTTATTTGTAAATGTTGTAAAAATTTGTTATAAGAAAAAATGAAGTTAATTAAATATATATTTTTAAGAAATTAAAAAAGTATATATAAACATAAAATATTAATTGTATCATGGCAAAATGAAATCCTTTATATATATATATATATATATTTTATTTTGTTTCCATTTATTTTTGTACAAATGAAAAATAAATATATAAATATATACATAATTTTTTTATGGTTTTTATAACTTTATTGAAATAAAGGGAATTATTATATTATATAAATATATATATATATATATATATATATATATATATATATTTTATATAATGCTGTTTTAATTTTAATTCTTATTTAATAAAAAATTGGAACAAAAGGAATAAAAAAGGAAAATGATTAAAAATAGAAGAGAGAAAAAAAAATAATAATAAATTGAAATAAATAAAAAAAGAAAAGATATAATATAAATAAATTACATATATATATATATATATATGTCAGAACAACATTTGTAAAATGATATTTAAAAAAAAAAAAATATATGTTTGCTTCTTTATTTATTCGTTATATAATAGGAAGACCATAACTGTGACAAATATATAATCATTTACGTATTTTACAGATACATAATTATCGGTTTCCACATTCCAAAGAGACTTGGATGCAATATGTATCTAAAAGGAAAATAAATAAAATAATACATATATATATATATATATATATATATATATATATATATATATTTATTTATTTATTTATATGTTTTTTATTCATTCATTTATAGTCTTATTTCTATTACCCCTTGCTTTTTGTTTTCTCCTATTATACCTTGTACAATAATTTTGTATCTATCATTGACATAAGGTTTCATAAATTGCTCCACGTCATCAACAAGCTTTAATACGATTTTATCGTAATTACTTCTAATAACCTTATTCTGAACACATGAATTTGTATCATTTTCATTCGATGAATCATTATCTGCATCCTGGATTTCAGGTGAAGGCATAACAATCTTTTCTTCAACGTATTGTAGTTTATCATATTTTTTATTAGAAAAAAAGTTTTCTAATAATACTTTTAATTTGTCTTCACAAATATTTGCAAAGAATTGAAATCCTTCCATATCTATTTTATTTTCTTCTTTGTTATTTTTTTCAGTTTCATTTTCTTCAGAACTCTTTACATTATTCTTAGGGTTACTTTCCATCGTTATAAAAATAATATTTTATTATATATGTATTATATTATAAGTGTGTAGAATATATATATATATATATATATATATATTTTACTAACCTAATGGATACTTCTTTTCTACGTTTTTATATTCGGTAAATACGCATTTAAATTATATCCTACCATTTATAAAATATAATAAATTTTTATTTATTTGTAAAAACAAAAAAAAAAAAAAAAAAAAAAAATACAAACTATTGTGTATGTAATGATATTTCATCACACAAATAAATAAATAAAAGAAAAGAAAATGCAATCCGGTATATAATATAGATAATTTATATTATATGTAAAGTATATATTATTATATAGAAACAAGAAATATTACGAACTCCCATTTTATTTCCCTATCAGTTATTTTTCTAATCACCTTATTTATAAATATATTCTTGTGCTTTTTGTAACTTCATTTATAATCAATTTTTTATTTAACCTTATAGCCTTTCTAAACATAAGTATAAAAAAAAAAAAAAAAAAAATTAATTTTAATAAAATAAAATTTTACTATTTTTTATAATATATAA
>NC_033656.1:437504-439932 GCF_001601855.1 Plasmodium reichenowi | reverse complement strand
CTAACCTTTTGTGAATATCACCAATTGTTAGCATCTCAGTAAAATCTTTAAATAAAGAAATAATTTAATATTTTATCATGTTAAAAAAAAAAAAGGATTACGAAAATGCTGATTTAGAGGACTACAATACCAAAGAGAT
This sequence comes from Plasmodium reichenowi, assembly GCF_001601855.1. NCBI lineage: Eukaryota > Apicomplexa > Aconoidasida > Haemosporida > Plasmodiidae > Plasmodium > Plasmodium reichenowi. The sequence goes on along the minus strand of NC_033656.1, from coordinate 439,793 downwards.
AAAGGGATATTCAAAAGTTGGGAACGAAAAAAATATTAAAAAAAAAATGACTTCTATAAAAGAGTCTAGTAGTAGAGATGAAGAAGAAGAGGATGCTAATGAAAATAAAAATATTAAAAAATTTAAAGAAGGTAATAAAAAAGACAATATTTCAAAAAATTGTAATATTGTTGAAAAGAAAAATAATAAAAGCAAAGAAGAGAAAATAAATATCAAAGAAGCTATTATTAAAAATGTAAAGGTACCCGATAATTACGAAATAAAACATTTGATTGGTAGAGGATCCTATGGATATGTATATTTAGCTTATGATAAAAATGCAAATAAAAATGTGGCTATAAAAAAGGTTAATAGAATGTTTGAAGATTTAATAGATTGTAAAAGAATATTAAGAGAAATAACAATATTGAATAGATTGAAGAGTGATTATATTATAAGATTACATGATTTAATTATTCCTGAAGATTTATTAAAGTTTGATGAGTTATATATAGTATTAGAAATTGCAGATTCTGATTTAAAGAAATTATTTAAAACACCAATATTTTTAACAGAACAACATGTAAAAACAATATTATATAATTTATTACTAGGCGAAAAATTTATTCACGAATCAGGTATAATACACAGAGATTTAAAGCCAGCTAATTGTTTATTAAATCAAGATTGTTCAGTAAAGATATGTGACTTTGGTTTAGCTAGAACAATTAATTCAGATAAAGATATTCATATTGTTAATGATTTAGAAGAAAAAGAAGAAAATGAAGAACCAGGTCCACATAATAAAAATTTAAAAAAACAATTAACTAGTCATGTAGTTACTAGGTGGTATAGGGCACCAGAGCTTATATTATTACAAGAGAATTATACAAATTCTATAGATATATGGTCGACTGGTTGTATATTTGCTGAACTATTAAATATGATGAAGAGTCATATAAATAATCCAACTAATAGATTTCCCTTATTTCCTGGATCTTCTTGTTTTCCTTTATCACCTGATCATAATTCAAAAAAAGTTCATGAAAAAAGTAACAGGGATCAATTAAATATAATATTTAATGTAATAGGTACACCACCAGAAGAAGATTTAAAATGTATAACAAAACAAGAAGTTATTAAATATATTAAATTATTTCCTACAAGGGATGGTATAGATTTGAGTAAAAAATATTCATCTATATCTAAAGATGGTATAGATTTATTAGAATCCATGTTACGATTTAATGCTCAAAAAAGAATAACTATTGATAAGGCTTTATCACACCCTTATCTTAAGGATGTAAGAAAAGAAAATTTAGAAAATTTCTCAACCGAAAAAATAATACTTCCATTTGATGATTGGATGGTTCTATCAGAAACACAACTTAGATATATTTTCTTAAAGGAAATTCAATCATTTCATGCTGATTTAATTATACCTGCAAAGTTAAATATACATCAAAAAAGTTTCTACAATATGTAAGCATAATTTTTATCTATACAAAAATAGAAGGAATGAAGGAATATTTCATTTTAAATTTTATAAATAACAAATATATAATAAATATATTATATATATATATATATATTATATAATTTTTATATAAATATAAATGTACTCTTCATATTTGTCTTTTTATTTTTTTTATTTTTTTTAAAAATCACATTTTTTATTAGTGTTCACTATATTTACAAATTAGAAACACATTATATGCCTATAACACCTTTTCCAAAAAAAAAGAAAAAATAATATTTTTTTACATTTTTAAATGATATGTTCATTTATGATTCTTTTTCTTTGATTATGGACTTTTATATTTTTTTACCCAGACATTAAATGTAAACAATTTTCAATTATCACGAAATATATGTACCCCTTAATAAATTATACAAAAAAAAAAAAAATATTATATATATATATATATATATATTTTTTTGTCATTTTTTATGTGTCCCGCTTGAATAAATTAAAAATATATATCTTATACATTTATATATAAAAGATTAAAAAAATAACATATATTTTTCTTTACTCTTATGCATGTCTTAGTCACAAAAATGAAAAAATATAATTATAATAATATGTATTTTATAGATTATATATACTAATCTTATTATTATTTTTTTTTTATATTAACTTATTTGAATCATTATTTACAAAAAAAAAAAAAAAAAAAAAAATAAAGGACAAAAAAAACTCGCGAATTATAATTTATACATGTATATTATTAAATATACATAATATATTGTTATGTATTATAATATATATATATATATATATATTTTTTTTTTTTTTTTCTTTATGAG
>NC_033656.1:429579-437404 GCF_001601855.1 Plasmodium reichenowi | reverse complement strand
AAAAAAAACACATAACACATATATATAAATATATATATATATATATATATATATTATAATACATACAATCTTTTGCATTTTATTTTATATTATTTTCCTTTTGTTTTTTTTCTCTAATAAATGTTATGAAAAAGGAAATATTATAAATATGAATGAAAATCTTATTCATAAAAATTTAGTAAACAGGATTACAAATAAAGATGATAACAATAATGTAATGGGTGATAAATCATCATGTGTGGATGGAGAAAAAGAAAATGAAGAAGAGAATGAGAAGAAAGAAAATGAAGTGAGCAAAGATAAAATACAAATTAGCTATAAGAGTATTTTTTTATTTCAGATATTTTTATTTTTGATATATTTTTTAGTATTACTTATTGGATCTTTTAATTTTTCTTTTAAACTTTTCCAAGTTAGAGAAAAACATTTATATGAATTTTTAAATAATATTAAGAGCGGACCATGTTATAATTCTTATTATATTAAGAAAGGACAAAATAATAATAAAAAACATAATAATAATAATAATAATAATAATAATATAAATGAAGGGAAAAAGAAAAGAAATATTGTGTATAAGAATACAGACAACTTAGTGCATACTCATGATAAGATTCCAAATTTAAATTTCAAATATTATTTTACAAGAGGAAAACATTATAAAATTGAGAATAATGAAATGAAAGAAGAAAATAATAAAGAAATAAAAATGTTTATATGTCTAAATAAAAAACAAAAATTCTATAATAATGATATAAAAGAAGTATTATTAAAATGGAAAACGTATGTACATAAATTTCTTCATTTTTGTTTAAATGAAATTAAAAATGCATTTTTTAAAAAAGAAAATAAAACAACCATACAAAATAATATGAAAAATTATGTACTAGATAATTATAGAAATAATAAGGATATTGAAGTTTATAAATATTTATATTATAACTTTTTATTAAATAAAAATACATCTTATAAAAATTATTATGTAAATATGGAACATATATTTTATATGTATATTAATAATATTTGTTATTATCATGATTTTAATTATATTCAAACCATCATAAGTCATAATACATCTAATACAACAACATTTATAAATATAGACAAAAATATTATGGAAGATATTTTAATAGAAAATAATAAAAAAGATATTACTTTATTAATTAATCATATCAATATATATTTAAATCACGATATATTTCATGATCTTTTAAATACATTATATTTTAAGATATGTAATAAACCAAATTTAATTAATTATCTTAAAAAAAATGGACAAAGTAATAATAATACATTATTAAATATGGATAATAATTTATCTGAACAAAAACATCATAATCATTTTGATAATATAAATTATTTTAAATATTATACATTATATAACAATATTGAAGAGATAAAAAATAATACTAATCATGTTCATAAATTTTTAAACAGAATACAAAAAAATATTACAACTGTACAAGTATTAAAAGGATTAAATAAATGTTTAAAAAAATATATACGGAATTTAACAAAAATACCATTTTATTTTTTCATGGATGATTATTATGATACACCTTGTTATGTATACAGCAAATTGATTAGTAATTTATTAAGAAATTATTATAAAGGAATATTTTTATATTTTATTATTTTTATTGGATGTGTTCATGTAGTATTTTCTCCATTCCCAATAACTCTAGTACATTTTAGAAGATTTTTTATCTATTTTATAATAATAATGTATCGTCTGTTTATCTTATATTTTATACCATCTATAATTCAATATGTAATTTACAAATTTCATAATTTTAAAGAAGAATATATACATATTTTTGACTACTCAGACCATGTCATTTTATTCTGTACATTATTATTTATTATTTCTCTTGAAATCAAAGCTATTGAATATACTATCAAACATCAAGAATCCAGCTCAGATCATTTTCATTTTAAATATAACAGAAATTTCTGTTTCTTCTTTTTAAAATTCGTTTTGTATTATTATTATATTCTTATATCCTTTTTTCTATATACCAGTTATTTTACTTCTAAATTTTTTCATACAACAAATGAAATATTTGTTGCCTATTTCTTTTCAACCTTTTCTATCTTTTTCTTCTTTTATTTTTTCTTATATAAAAATTATTTCAGCTTTTATAGTATTGGAATAACTTCTTATATGAAAAAAAATAATCCTGCTCCTTCTAATGTCTTCCACACACCATCTTGTTTATCAATTACTGGAAAGTCTTTAAAAGATAAATTTAACATCGAATAATTGTGCATATATGATATACACACAATATAATAGTATGTATACACATATATATATATATATATATATATATATATATATATATATATATATACATATATATATACATATATTTATGTTTGTGTATATGTAATTTTTTTTTTTTTTTTTTTATAAAAAAAAAATATATATATATAAATTTTCAATTTTTTTATTAATTGTTAGATGTATGTATATGTGAATATATGTCCATATATTACTCATTTTATAATATATATATATATATATATATATATATATATATATATATTGATAATGTTTAAACCATTTGTCTTTTTGTATTAATTTTAGCTTACATGTTTATAAAATTTTGATTTTTTTTTTTTTTTTCCTCCTTTTTTTTTTTTGTTATTAAATGAAAAAAATAAAATGATACTTATATTTATTATATATATTTATAATAATTTTTTTTTTAAATTTTTGTAATTACAACAGAAAAAAAAAAAATAAAAATAAAATAAAATAAAATAAAATAAAAAACAGATAATTACAACAAATCGATATAAAAAATTATAAAATTAAATATATGTTCATATATATATATATATATATATATATATATATTTATATATCCCTTCAAAAAAAATATAAAATTGTTTAAATGTACATATGAACAGTCAGTATATTTATATCATTTAAATATTATTATTTTGCAATGAATGAAGTGTCCCGTTGTATAAGCTCTATGACATAATTATCAGGATCGTATATAAAAGCAATATTTTTCATTAATCCTTCAGTTACTTTTTTTTTAAAAGTAACATTCAAAGTTTCTAATTCTTTACAATAATTCTCTAAGTCGTTTACTAAAAATCCAATATGTCCAAAACCTCTTGGCTCTGTATTTCCATTATGATATGAAAAATTATCATCGTCTTCTGTACCATGATTGTGTGTTAATTCTAGAACGGGTTCCCATGATTGTTTAAAATTTTCATAATCTTCATCTGTTTGATATGAATTTTTCAAAGAATTAAAATCATATATTTTATTTGTATTCTTATTTGATTGATCTTCTATCATTTCCTTATTATTTTCTGCACATACATAATTGGATTTTAAGAAATATAAAGAGAAATCGCTGCAATGTTTTACATGTATCAATTTCATACCTAAAATATTTATATAAAAATATAAACTTTTTTCAGGATTCTTAACCCTAATCATTGTTTGAGAAAAGTTTGTAATATTTTTATAATTTTTCCATTTAACTTGATTGGATCTTTTTACAATTTCAATCCAATAATTATTAGGATCTAAAGCAAATCCAATAGTTTTCATTTTGGTTTCATGTGGTAATTTTTGAAACTTTACATTTTTTTTACATAAATTATCACACTGTTCAATAACATCATTACAATTAAATGCAATATGTCCAAATCCTCTATCATTTTCATTATTTCCGTTACTTAATTTTTCTTGACTATTATGATTATATGTAAGTTCCAAGCAAACTGTATTCAAATTCCATAAATATTTTTCAGATTCTTTCGTGTTTGGTTCAGGTAATTTCTTTCTTTCTTCTTCATCATATGGAGGAGTGATCAAGAAATAAAGAGAAAAGTTATACTCATTAAAATGATACGTATGAATATTTATCATACCGAAATTTTTTTCATAGAATTCAACAGTTTCTTTAGGGTCATATATACGCAACATGGTTTGTTGCCAAGTAACATTGTACTTCTTTGCTAAATTGGATATTTCTTGTGCCATATTGTAAAATATATATGAATATTTAATAATATATATTATATATATATATATATATATATATATTTATTTATTTATTTATTTATTATTTTATATTATATTTAGTTTTTCAAAAAATTTTTGTTCGTTATATATACTTTTAATTAATAATCAAATTTATTAATAATAGATTATTATACATAAACATTAAAATCTTTTCAATTCAAGATGAAGCAATTTTTTAGAAAATATAATAATGAATATATTTTTTTACAAAACGATACTACATGTATTATATTAATATATATATATATATATATATATATATATATATATATGTATGTATCTACCTTTTTGGAATATTATATATTAATTAAATTTTTTTTTTTTTTTTTAATACTGAAAAGAATAAAATGTTACAATTAAAAAATATTATTTTAATTTTTTTTTTTTTCTTTTTTAAATCGTAAGTTGTTATGAGGATCTATACTCACAGTATAAACAAAAAAAAATAATAATAAAAATAAAATATAATAATAATATATAAATATACAACATATATAAAGTCCAAAAAACAAAAAAAAAAAGCATCAAAATTACTATATGTGTATTTATCACAAAATCATTGTATTTTTCAAAAAACAGACTAAAAAAAAAAAATAAAATTATTTATAATGTAAATTATAAAAAAAAAAAAAAAAAAAAAAAAAAAAAAAAGATAAAATAAAATAAAATAAAATTTATACATCTCACAAAAACATTTATATGTATAATATTTATTCTTATTCTGTCTCCTTTTATAGTATATCTAATATACTTTTTCCCTTTTTTTTTTTGGATTTATTAAAATTTAAAAAGCCATCATTCATATTCATATTCGGAAAACCCTGATTTTTATTTTGTGCTATATTGTTGTTTTGGGATTTACGTTTTCTTTCATTTTTAATATTTTTAGCTTCACTGTTCATATTCTTTTTATCATCATTTTTGATATTTTCAATATGGACAGTTTTACATTTTTCACTTTCATTCACAACGGATTTATCATAAATTTCATTACCTTTTTGAGTATCATCTTTATTTATTCCATAATCGATTCGAAATAAATAGGATAGATTTTGGTACATATTGTTCTTGTTAATAATATTGTCCTGATTTATAATATTATCCTGGTTAATAATATTGTCCTGATTTATAATATTATCCTGGTTAATAATATTCTCCTGATTTATAATATTATCCTGATTAATAATATGTTCCTCCTTTTGCATATCTGCACAACTAACATCTTTAACAATATACTCATTTTTATTCTCCTGTTGTGTGCTCAATTGATTTTCAGTATTACTTGTATCATCCTTATTAAGGGGGACATTATTCTTTTTTATTTCATAATTATCAATTTCATTAATTAAAAAGAAATTAACATTGGACAAATTACTGATGGATGGTTTATGTTTATCACTATGCTTAAGGGGATATATGTTTTTATGTTTGCTTAAATGTTGTAAATTTATTTTTTTTTTACGTTTACAAAGTAAACACGTGTAAGTTGCTTTCCCTTGATTCGGACTATGAGTGATCTTACAATTATAAAATGGAATATATATTAAATTACAATAATGACAACATATATTATCAAATAATAAATTATTTTTTGTTATTTTTTTTATCAAGGCAATATACTTCATAGATAATTTTACATTTATATACACTGCAGATAAAGCTAAATTCCATAAATATTCAGCTCGCTTACCTATTGCTTCATCATTTATTATTTCTGACATATTTATCTTCTTAATGTATGATAAGCACGTTTCTTTTTTCTCTTTGTTCTCATCATCTTCAATGTTCATAATAATTACTTTTATTTTTTTTTTTTTAAATATATAAAGGAGGGTAAAGAAAATTTTTGGTATATAAAAAATAAATAATTACAATGCGAAATGCATTAGATGCTTATTATATAATATATATATATAATAATTTTTATAAAGAAAAAAAATTATTAAATATGAAGCGGCATGGATGTTAACATATTTATAAGTTTTTAAATATTATAAACATGTTCCTATATTTTAAGTTGTTTAATGTATTTATGGATATATTATATATATAAATATATATATATATATATATTTTTGTTTGTTTTTCTTGATACGTTACATTTTTCTCCAGATTAATTAAAAAATGTACTTACTTAAATACAATGAAAGAAATGGGTATTATTGTATAAAAAGCGTATTATGTAATTAAAAATTAGATATTTAAATAAATAAATAAATAAATAAATATATATATATATATATATATATATATTTATATTTATGTAGAGATTAAAAATATAAAATAATAAAACATAACATAATTAATATACTTATATATATTATATTCATAATATGCCTTAAGCCAATAAATAATTAGATGACATAAAAATATACCAACATATAACAGTATATTTATTATATATATGATAACATATATATTTTAAAAGAATTATATATACAAAAAAAAAAAAACTTATATTTTCAAATTATAAAAAGGCTATTGATATATAATATATATAAAAATATAAATTTTTAATAACTTCAAATATATATAAATAATAAACAATTTATATTATATATAATATTCATATATAAAAAAAAAAAAAAAAAAAAAAAAAAACTTATTGGGTGTTAATATACATATCTTTACCCCACCATTTTTATTTTATTTCAACTTTAAGATTGTATTCTAAATATATATATATATATATATATATATGTAATTTATAAAAATCATTAAGAATATCATGCAATCAATTATCACTCTTGTATGTTTCTTTAATTTCAAATTTTTCATAGTACTTTTTTAAATTAGATTTATTCTCAACCAATTTTATAAAGGTTGTGTTTCCATCGTCTGAATAAGATATAGAATGAGGAACTACTTTATAATTTTTCATAAGAAAATCAATTCTTTCTTTTGCTTCACTGGTTGGGAATTGTAAATTTAATATATGAACATCTTTAATTTGATTAATTAAATGTTCAATAATTTGAATAAGATAATTACAGTTTGTGCCATATTTTGCTGAAATGGGTAAGGCATTTTTTGGTTTATTCTTACATAAAGTATATAATTCATTATCTGTTAATTTGTCAATTTTATTCCATACTTCTATTACATTATTTTTTATAAATTCATCAGATATACCTATTTTATTTAAAGTTTCAAGAACACACTTTTTATGATTATCTTTATATGGATGACTGACATCAATAACGTGTATAATAACATCAGCTGTTTTTATAGCTTCTAAGGATATTTTAAAAGATTCATATAATGAATATGGTATGTTTTGTATAAAACCTATGGAATCTACAAAAATAGTGGAATAACATGTAGATATATTTAAATTTTTATAAGCATTATCTAATGTTTGGAATAATAAATTTCTAGCTTTTAAATTTGATTTTGTTAAATAATTAATTAATTTTGTTTTTCCAACATTAGTATATCCTACAATAGCTATTATAGCTTTATGTTTTCTAGAATTATTTTGTAAAATCATATTGTTTTTACATTTTATTAATTCCTTTTTTAATTTACTATATAAATTATTTATAATTCTTTTTTCATATTCTTTATAAGTTTCATTACTTTTTATATAATTACTCGTATATCCCGAAAAATTCACATTGGAGTTTTTATTCTGTTTACCTACAGTAAAAAAATTCAACTTGGTATATTTCTCTTCATAATCGATACATGAACCTCCTAATACATTATTTTCTATATACTTTATGTATTTTATTCTTGATTTACTATCTTCTGAATAAGTATTTAAAA
>NC_033656.1:422551-426979 GCF_001601855.1 Plasmodium reichenowi | reverse complement strand
GTATACAACATATATTTTTTATACAATAAGAAAAAAAAAAAAAAAAAAAAGAAGAAAAAAAAAATTTATATATATAATATTTCATTTAAATTTTTTTTTTTTTGGAAAAAAATTATAATATATATAATTAAATAATCAAGATGGTAATAAATGTATCTTTTAAAGTTACTGGGGGTAAAGAATTTACTGTAGCCATTGAACCAGATATTACAGTATTGGATTTAAAAAAAATTTGCGCTGAACATGTAGATATACCTGTTGAAGCACAAAGGATAATTTTTAAAGGTTTGTAATTAATGTATAATAAAAGGAATTTATAAAAAACATTAACATATAAAAAAAGGAAAATTGTATGTATGTATGTATATATATATATATATATATATATATAAATATTTATATATTTATAGTTGTTTATATTATTTTATTTTTGCGTTTCTTATTATAGGCAAAATATTGAAGGATAAAGAATCATTAACCTTATATGGTGTAGCTGATGGAAATACTATGCATTTAGTTAGAAGTGCTATAGCAACGAAAGATGGTAATAACAAAATGAATTAATAAATATATATAATATATATGTTATATATATGTATGTATATAATATTAACGTGATATAGATATATATATATATATATTTACCTATTTAATTATTTATTGATTTAATTTTTTAGTAGCACAAGAAGAAAAGGAAAGCAACAAGAATGAAAATGCCACGAATAATGATCAAAGCACACCATCTAATGAAAATAACAACGAAATGGGAGACAACCCATTAGTACAAATGTTAATGCAAAGTGGCGCTGGAGGTTCGTACACACACAAAAAAAAAAATATATATATATATATATATATATTTATATTTATGTTATGCTGAATAGTTTCATGATATGGTTTTATTTGTACATTATACATGAGCCTTTCTATTATAAAAATATATATACATACATTTCTTACATCAAATATATATATATATATATTAATATATGTTTATATTTCTTCCTTCCACTTTTACCTTCAGATATGGGAAATTTTAACTCTGCTTTGGGAGGTGCAGATAATTTTAATCTAGGAAATTTTGCAAACATGTTAAATGCCAATGGAGGTGGGGATTTTAATCGTGATACAATCAGCTCCTTGTTGAATAACCCACTTGCTAGATCGGTTTTAAATGAATTAAGTAACAACCCTGAAATGTTAACAAATTTAGTATCTAATAATCCTATATTAAGAAATACATTTTCTCAAAGTCCACTTATGCAACCAGTTTTAGAAAACCCTAATTTATTAAGAGAATTTATGAGGCCAGAAATATTACAAGCTGGGTTACAAATTGAAAATGCGCTTAACATGAACAACAACAACAATAATAATAATAATAACAATAGTAACAGACCAGGAGGTGGATTTCGAATGGAAGATATACTAAATAATTTAAATAACTTAAATAATTTATCAAACCCAAATAATACGACCGATAATAATAATAATAACAATAATAATAATGCTAATCCAGGTAATAACTTGAATTCATTTCTTCAATCACCAGAATTATTACAAGTATTTCAACAAGTTATGAGTTCCAATAGAAATTTAGGGAATTTGAATTTTCCAAATGCTAATATGAATCTAGATTTTAATACAACAAATGTAACAGATAACCGTCCACCTGAAGAAAGATACGCATCACAATTGTCAAGTTTACAAGAAATGGGATTTCTTGATAATGCTGCAAATATTCAAGCATTACAAGAAACAGGTGGAGATGTAAATTCAGCTGTAACACGTTTATTAGAAAGAGGTTTTAATTAAAATGTATATTTTTGTTAAACTTCTAAATTTATTGTATATAAGTTACGTGTTTATTAGAATGTAAGTCTATATGTAAATGAAAATATATGTATGTATATATTTTTTTTTTTTTTTTTTTTTTTTTTTTTTTTATTCGTTCAAATAGTAATATAATAATATATAAATAAATATAAATACATTTATGTATGTAATATTTATTCTACATTTTACTTTTATGTTATGTATATAATATATATATATATATATATATATTTTATTTAAAGCTTAAGGATAATTTCATACTATTATTTGAAGTACCACTTAAAATTTTTTTTTTCCCTATATATATATATATATATATATTAACAACAAATGCTCATATATCCACACTGAGATATTTATAATAATTCTTTTTATTTTTATATATTTATTTTTATTGTATATTTTTTTACAATTTTTTTCCTTTTTTGTATGTTTTATCTTTTCAAGACAAATTTAAAAATTTTACAATTTAAAAAAAAAAATAACAAAAATGAAAGTTAGTATATTAAAATGAAAAACATTATACATAGGGATGAGCATTCCTTGTTTCTTTCCCAGTTGTAATAAAAATATGTAAACATTAAAAATATGCATGTTGTGAATACAGATAAAAAAAAAAAAAAAAAATACAAAGATATATGTAATATATAAACATTTTATGATTATGTTTAGATGCCTAAAAAACCTTTTTAAACATCCTTTAAAAGGTATTCAAAAGTGAAACATGCAATAATATATATATAATATATATATATATAACATTATATAGGTGTAATTTATTTTATTTCGTATTTTTTTTTCCTTGTGTCCTTGTGGATGCTCATTTATTTTTACTTTGAACTTTTTTGGATTGTTTCTTAAGATAACTCTGTACAATAAGAGTTGAAAAAATGACTCCTATACATATCCATTGTAATGGCTTAAGTACATGTCCAAATAGGTAAACCGAAACGACTGTACTTAGAGCTTTTCTAAGGGTTGTGAAGAGACTAGTATATAAACTACCATATACCCTGAGTGAGTAAAAAACGAAAAATTGTCCAAGAGTTCCACTTATAGAGAAAGCTAATATATAATAATAGGAGGTTGTATATTTTTGTAAGAAAATATATGGTTTATTTCCTTCGATAATTAATGAAGCTAATAAATTAAAAATGAATGCAAATATATTAACATAAAACATAAGATTAACAGAATCAACATTATATTTACTTAATAATTTATCTTGTCTCGGTCCAGTAAGTCCGTCACATAATAATGATATACATAAAAGTAGAATTCCAAATGTAGTCTGATGAACTTCCTTAGAACTCTTTGTTCTTAATAAATTGAAAAGAACTAATGATGATGTAATTAAAAATACTGAAATATAATCATAATAAGGATATTTCTTTCCGAAAAAAAAATAACCTCCTACAACAATTGGTATCATTTTTCCAGATTTTACAAGTACTTGTGTAGGGAAATTAACATGACTTAAAGAATAATTTGTAGCTATCATAGCTATAGAATATGTAATAGATATTAACATAATTTGTTTTATAAAATATTTATCTACATTTTTTTTTAAACTACTCATCACATTTTCATTATTTAATCTACTCTTAAAAAATATAGCACTTAAACTACATAAACTATTTGATAAACATAAAACACATATTAAAAAAATATTATAATAAAACCTATCACTTCCTCTTCCTAATTGAGGTAATTTTTCTTGATAATAACCAAATATTATAAAAAAAAAATATATACCACCTATACAAAATAAGCCATTCAAGAAATTGTACAAATTTGAGGACTCACTATTCCTCTTCCAAAACATACCTGAGCTCTTCTGTATTTTTACCATATTTCACAAACAAAAACAAAAATTAAAACAATTATATATATATATATATATAAATATATGTACTTATAATATTTTTATTATTGTTATATTTTTCAAATATCTATTTTTTTTTTTTTGCGTTTTATTTCTTGTTCTAATATAAAATGAATATGTACATATATTATGTATATATGTTAATGCATATGTATTTGTTTTATTTTTAAAATGTTAATATTGTGTAATACATGTACTTTTGTATAATCGTAATTTATTTTTAAAATAATATAAAATAAAATATGTAAAATAAATATATTTAAATGTACATAATATATATATATATATAATATAATAATTCATTTAAAAAAAGTCGGACAAAGAAAAGTTGACCTTTTAATTTTTAAAAAATACAAAAAATTATATATAATATATATATATATATATATATATATATTATATATTCTCTTATATTGTATTAATATATATGTATATACATATATATTTTTTTTTCATTGCAATATTTATTTTATTATTTAACACGTTTAATGAATAAAAGAATTTTATTTTTTTTGCATATAAATAAGGGAAATATCAACTTATATATTAAAATTATATTTACTCCGATATTCAAATCAAATAAAATATATTTTATTATATTATATATAAAAGAACTTAATATATATAAAAACTTTCCATCGTATAATTTTAAAAAGAATGTTCAAAATGTTTTTTTTTTTTTTTTTTTTTTTTTTTTTTTTTTTTTT
>NC_033656.1:414620-422201 GCF_001601855.1 Plasmodium reichenowi | reverse complement strand
AAAATTTTTTATTTTTTTTTTATTAAAAAAATTTATATAATATAAAAAATTTTTTTTTTTTATTTTTAAAAAAATTTTTAAAAATTTTTTTTTTTTTTTTTTTTTTTTTTTTTTTTTTTTTTTATTATTATTTTTCCATATACGAATAAAAAGAATATATATATATTTTTTTTAACCTGATATATAAAATCTTACCTTTTTTTTTTTTTACTTGTTCAAAATAAGGGGAAAAAATAAAAATAGGTATATAAAATTAAATATATAAAATATTTGAAAAGACAATATTTGTTTATAAAAACATATTAATTTAAAGAAATGAATAAACCTAATATTTTCTCATTTGAGAGATATTAATTTATAGATGTTTTTCAACAAATTATAAGGAAAATGTAAAAATAAAATAAAATTTCAAATGTATAAATTAAAAAAGGGTTAATAATCTTGTATATAAATACAGAAACTAGTATGAAAACATAAATAAAAATATATAAAAATATATAAAAGTATAAATAAATATATTTTATTTTCATATTTCACAAAAAAAAAAAAGGGAAAAAAGAATAGAATAATTTGAGCTTATTTCTCTTAGTCTTATCTATATCTTAAACTAATACGTTCTCCCATCCTCTTCCTTTTTCTTCTTAGAGCTAACTTGGTTTTTTTATTTTTAAAAAGTAATTCCTGAGTTGTGGTAAATAGAATATAATATATGTATGTATAGAAATACATATATATATATATATATATATATATATATGTGTATGTATAAGTGAGCAAGTAAGATTATATATTTAAAGGTAAAAATTGGAACTGTATAAGGTATGCTTTTTTAATTTTATTATTTTATTTTTTAAAGAACCAAATACTTGAAAAATTAGATAATATATGATAAGATATTTATAAATATATACATGTAATATTCATTTATTTCTTGTTTTGTTTTGTTTTATTTTATTTTTATTTAACCTGGATGGATTGTTTTCTTAAGATAGATGACTGTTCATCTTTAGAATCATACAACATGAAATTATTAAAAAATAAGGTTGAACTTTTATAAGTATTCATATTTACTTCTTTCGTTGTTGAACTTAATGGATGAAGAAAAAATAAATTCGTTAAACCTTCTTCAGATGTTAACAATGTCTTGTTAATCTTTGTCGATAAAAAAGAAAAGGTATTTAAGGAACATATCCTATTTTTTCTTAAATGAAAAAAAGAAAAAAACAAGTCAGATTTACTCGAAAAGTTCCATTTAGCAAGTTTCATTTTTTTTCTTCACTTATTTTTTCATAATTTTATATATATATATATATATATATATTATATTTTAACTAAGTATTTTTATATTAAAGAAATATAACTTTTCTTTTGATATTAAATAATAAATTGGTATTTTTAAAAATATCGCAAAAACAAAAATAATACTAAATAAAATGAGAAAAGTAGAAAAAAAAAAAAAAAAAAACATATATAAAAGAATCAAGAAACAAGAAACTAGTAAGAAGTATAAAATGAAAAGAAAAAAGAATAAGAATAAGAAAATAAGAAAAGGTTTATATTATTAATATATTTATTTTAAAACTTTTTATAATATATTTTCTTCTATAATGTGAAAGTAACAAAAAAATACTATCTTTTTTTTTTTTTATTTTTATTTAATAGGTCAGATTTTTTTTTTTTTTTTTTTTTTGATTAATCATGCTTAAACCAGTGCAGCATTTATGAAGAAAAAAAATATATTATTATATATACCATATATATATATATATATATAAATATAATATAATAATATATTTTTATAATGAATTTATATAAATATAAAAAAAAAATAATTTATATGGAAATGAATAATAAAAATAATTTATTCGTACGTTTTGTTTTTATTTGATTATTTTGATATTATATTATTATTATAATATTTTATATATTATTATGAATTGTCATATATTTTTTTATTTATTTATTATTATAATATGCTTTCATAAAATTTTCATGGTTCTAAATATTTTATATATTATTACATTATATGTATATTTTACAATATATTATATTTTATATGCACGTATATATATTATATATAATAATATATGTATATTTTTTATTATTGTATATTTTATATATTATTAAAATATATATATATTATATATATATATATATATATAATATATATAATATTTTATATAATAGTGCAAATAATATTAAAAAATAAAAAAAAATTAATTATATATAATATATATATATATATATATATATATATATATATTATTATTACGTATATTATTATATTATATAAATATATAACAAATGGAATAAAATATATTTATAATATATATATATAAATATATTATAAAATTAATATATATTTATTTAAAAATAAATGTTATATATATATAATATATAATTTATTATTTACATTATATATTATTTATATTATATTATTATTATATTATATTTTTGTATATTAATAAAAATTATATTGTATTATATTAAATTAAATAAAAATTTATTAAATGAAGAAAAAAAACACAAGAGCCCCCCAAAAAATCAAAAATGTTGTAAATTTTTGTCATGTTTTTATAAAATTGTATAATACTTTGTAATTATTATTTTTATTTGTCATTTTTTTTTTTTTTATTTTTCCATTTCTCTTTTTAAAACAAAAAAAAAAAGTAACAAGAATGAAAAAATTTTGAGAACATTTAAAACAAAATTTTATGTTTTTATATATTTTAATATTTTCATCCCCCCCTCAACAACAAAAAAAAAAAATTTAACAATTATATTGTAATAAAAAAAGAAAAAAAAAAAAAGAAAACAGATTTTTTAAGTTGTTTTATATTATTTATAAATAATAGATATTGTAAAACAAAAAATTTTCATGTACGTTTTTTTCTTTTTTTAATGATAATAATTATTTTATATTTATATGAAGTATAATTATTTATATATATTTATATATATATTATAATATAATATATTTTATATATAATAAAAATATATCTATTACTTTCTTTTTCATTTTTCTTCTCATTTCCATACAAAAAAGAAATATAAATACATTTGAATTGAAATTAATGAAATATATAAAATATACATGTATATATCATAAATATTATTAGTATAAATAATATAGTGTTATTATATTATAATATATATATATATTTATTTATTATATGATTTATGTTTTTATTTCTTACAATTTTATTAAAAAAAGTATTTTGAATTCAAATTATATATATTATTTATATATAAAATATGTGTATATTAAAAAAAAAATAATAAAAATTATAATCATATATAAAATTAGCATTATTTGTAAATATAAAATATATTATATATGTAGTATAATGTATGTGTAATAAAATAAAAATTGTACATTTTATATTTATCAAAATAAATAAAATAAAAAAAAAATAAAATAAAAGAAATGGAAAAAAAAACAATATAAATATATTTATGTATAATTAAAAATATTATATCTATATAAATATATATATATATATATATATATATATATATATACATTCACATTTTTATAATACTTTTTTTTCCTATTCAAAAATCAAAAAATATCCACGCAACAAATATCAAAAATATACATGAAGAAACACAGTTCTTTTTTTAATATGCATAAGAAGATTATATTGAAATTTTCTGAAGACACATATTTGTATTGCTTAAAATCTTTTATTAAATAAATTAAATGGATATAATTAATATTTGCCAGCTAATTGAAACAGGAAACATTTATAATTCTATCTTAAACATTAAAGCGGAGTAGAAGAAAATATAAATAAAAAACATAAAAATAAAATAAAAAAATATATAAATATATTAAAAAAAAAAAAAAAAATTAAAATACTTATGGGTAATACATATTTATAAAAAAACAAAAAAACAAAAAAACAAAAAACAAAAAACAACAAAAATTGATTCATAAATAAAATTGTCTTTTTTTTTTTTTTATTTATTTTTTCCATATGTTATATCATTACGTATATGATAAAAGGAAAAAAGTGTGTAAAATAATAATATTAAAAAGGAATAAAAATTAAAATTAAGGAATTTCCCACTTATTATCTTTTTTATATTCTTTCCTTATTTATGTATTATTAATATATATATATTTTTATATAATTATATCATATTACTGAATAAATTAATAAAATATGTATAAACCTACAGACGAAATTAAAAGACATATTATCAGTATAAAACAGAAGATTTAATTCCACCTGAAATATATGAAAATCTTAAAGGACCTTATAGGAAAAATATATAAACAAAATTGTAATGTAAAAATTAATAAGCGTATATTTAATTAAACTTGTGATTTTTTTTTCTTTTTTTTTATTCCCACGTATAACAGTATTTTATATGAAAATTATTATAAAGGAAATATATAAAACAGTAGTAATATATATATATATATATTATATTTAATGAAATATAGTAAGTAGTTATATATATTAATAAAGAAAATAATCCTTATTATACATAAATTAATCAAATTATTTATATAATAAATAAAAAATATATTACAAATTTATATTTATCTATATGTCCATTTACACCAAAAATTAACAAAGCGGATTATAATTTTATTAATAGTATAAAATTTATTATATAAAACAATGTTATGTAAACATATTTAATATATTTATTTATGTATAGATATAATTCTGATTAAAAAAAAAAAAAAAATAAAGAAAAAAATTTTATTAAATCATTTATTTAAATTGTAAATGTGAAGACAATGTAACATATGTAAATAAAACAATAAAGTATAATATTAGACAAAAAATAAATGGATACCCACAAACACCAGGAAGATAAGAATTATAGGTAATTTTTTAAACAATAAGTATTATTGATAGTATGTATGTATATATATATATGTATATGTAAAGAAAAAATATAAAATATTTATATATATGTAGACTTTTCACGCATTTTATTCTTTCTTATAATATATTATAAGTTTCTTGTATCTGTTTCTTTTATGTATTTTTTTTTTTTTTTCTTTGACCAATCATTGTTATGAAATTTTTGATTTACTAATGTGAATAAAAATATTACAATAGTCGACATATCATATATATATATATAACATATATTTTATTATATACATTTTATTCATCCTTCATATTATATAAAATATAAAAATAAGAATCTTGTATTTATGATATATATAGAATAAATTTTTGGTATGCGTGAAATTTTTTTTTTTTGTCGCAATGTGAAATATTTTTCATTGCAGTGCGCGTGTAAAAACGCACTGCTTTTTAGGAGTAGTAAATTTATAATTATACATATATTTATATAATATATATATATTATATATATATATATATATATTTTTCTTTTTTTTTTTTTTTCTTTTATTAATGCGTATATAATATATTTATATTTCATCTAAGTATTTCTCTGTGTCTATATTATTATTATTTTTTTTTTTTTTCCACATTATTTATGCTTATTTTTAAAAGATCTCATTATATATGTATATTATATTTTTTATATGTGCATATTTTTATTTTAATATTATTTCTACATAATTTTTCATGATTCAATATAGATTTACATAAACCATTTAAATTATTATTTTATTTATTATTTATTATTTTATTTTTTTTTTTTTTTCTCATATATTTTATTATATATATATATATATATATATGTAGGATCAAAAAATTATATGTAAAAATGATTTATCATATATATTCTAACCTTATAAAATATTTATATATTTAGTTAGTGTACAAGTTATTTAGTAGTTGTGATAATAATTTTTGAAATGTTATCATTCATTAATATTATTATTATATATACATAAAGGAATTTATCCATTTTATATGTTGTGTACATATATTTTCATATATATATATATATATATATATATATATATATATACATATACAAGTTTTTTGTTGTGAATATATTACCTAGTCTTTTTTTTTTTTTTTTTTCTTCTTTTAATAATAAATATATAGAATTTATGGAATTTATTTTTATTATATTATATATATATATATATATTTTTATGTGTCACAATATAACATATACATATATATATATATATATATATATATATTTACCTAAATTATAGTAAAAAATTTGTATCCTTTTTTGTATATATGATATATATATTTTATGAATAATATATAAATATAATAATTAATTATATATGTATATCATCAATATATATATATTTATTTTTTGAAAGTAATTTTCATATTTGTTTAAAAAGTATTGAGTAAAAATAATACCGATTATATTTTTTGTAATTAATAAATTATATATATATTAATATACACTTATATATATATATATATATATATATATATATATATATATATATACATATATTTCTTTATTTTTGTATGGATAAAATCGTTGTGCTTGATAATGTTATTTTATTAGAATGTATATTGGTTTAATATAAATAATAAAGTGAGATATTTGAGTTAATAAAAAGATCTGTTAAGAAGATTATAAGATTATATATATATGGAAGTGTACCTATATAGCATACTAGTTGGTTCAATATATATATATATATATATATATATATATAGTTATAGCCGTCTGGAAAAATATATTAATATAAATATAAATTTATATGTTCATGTACCTATTTTATGTATCGATTTATTTACAAGTTTATAATTAATCATTAGAAGTTACCGAATTAGGAGAGTTTATTTTATAATTTTATAATTTTTTTTTTTGTATTTTTTTTATATATACATTTGATTTGAAGACAAAATGAAGAGTTTGGAGAATAACGAAATGCATAACTTGTGTCCAATACATTATTATTTTAACGGGAGAGATTATAATAGTGATACAATAATAAATAATGTAAATATAAAATATTTCAATATGGATAATTGTTTAGGGAATGCTAATCTTCATATGGATTATTTAAATCCTGTATTAAACCATCCAACTAAAATAGAACATGGAAAAATAAAAATTTTAATATTAGATGCACCTACAAATGATTTATTACCCTTATATATAAAGGAAATGAAAAACTATAATGTAACAGATTTAGTACGTACATGTGAAAGGACATATAATGATGGGGAAATTAAGGACGCTGGGATTAATGTCCATGAACTTATTTTTCCTGATGGGGATGCCCCAACAGAAGATATAGTGTCGAATTGGTTAAATATTGTGAATAATGTTATAAAAAATAATTGTGCGGTAGCAGTTCATTGTGTAGCTGGATTAGGAAGAGCTCCTGTTTTAGCTTCTATCGTTTTAATAGAATTTGGAATGGACCCTATTGATGCCATAGTTTTTATAAGAGATAGAAGGAAAGGAGCTATTAATAAAAGACAATTACAGTTTTTAAAAGAATATAGGAAAAAAAAAAAAAAAAAAAATTGTCTTAGGAAATGTCATTTTATGTGATCATTGGACACACATCTATAATAATTATATATTTTAATTTTGCATATATGTAAATATGTTTTTATTTTTATTATCATTTTTATTTTTTTATTTTTTCAAATGAAAAATATTATTAGTTCTGTAAAAAAAAAAAAAAAAAAAAAAAAAAAAAAAAAT
>NC_033656.1:399977-414260 GCF_001601855.1 Plasmodium reichenowi | reverse complement strand
TTGATTGTGTCTTATTTTAATTAATTAAAATGAAATATATATATATATATATATATATATATATATATATATATATATATATGTGTGCTTCTTTTTTCTTTTTAATTTTCTGGTCAAGTTTTATGACATTTGTGTAAAATCATTTACTGCCTTTGGGAAAAAATGATAAGCATAAGCTATAATTATATCAATAAAATTTATTTCTCCCACATCCATAAAGAATCCATATACTGTATTTTCTGCATTAAACTCACTAATAAATGATTCTCCAAGTTTTATAAAATTGGTACATATATAGGATTGAAAAAAAGGTTCACTTAGTATACTTGCGATTGTACCAGATATGTTATTTAAAAGTGAAATTATGAACGTAAGTACTTTTTTTTTATATTTTGAATGAAAATGTAATATAAATGTTTGTATTGATGAAATGGTAACATAGGAAATAAAATCAGCAAATAATTTTTTTAAAACAAAATTTTTAGATAAGATTATATTTATTTTATTAATTAAATCTTCTATAAAACTTATATTTCCAGTATAGTACATATGAATAATAGATATTACTTTTGATAGGATTATGTCAATTTTTTGTTCATCTATAATATTTAATATATTTTTTAAATTTATAGATATGTTTTGTAATTTAAATAAACATATATTAAATAAACTGTGTTTTATAGAATATGTATTTGTTAAAGATGTATTTAATTCATAATCTCTTACTAACAAAAATAGCATATCTAAACTTTGTATTACATTTCTTTTTGCATAATAAGTAATATAGTTTGTGAACATATTACTGCGATGAAAATATACACTATTTCGTAAAAGAAAATCATAACTATTTATTAATGTAAATGAAAATAATTCACTTTTCAATTTAGAATATAAATTGTTCATTCTAGTACCTAAAAATCTTCCTAACGTCGTAAATTTTGTTTTAGTGCTTTTAGGAATTACATCTATTGTATTATTATTATTATTATTATTATTATTTTGTATATTTTCATTCAATTGAAAAAATTGCATAAAACTATATTTATTAATATTATCATTTTTTTTTTCCTTTTTATTTTTCATATTATATAAATTTTTTCTTATGTCAAAATTTGGATTATTTTCTTGTCTGTCATCATTATATGTAACATTATGATTATTAATGTGTCTAATATTTGTATTGTTTACATCTATACTTCTATTAATATGTCCAGTGTTATATAAATTCCTATGATTCATTATTCTGTTCCTATTTAGTTTATCTTCATTATTATTTCTTATCCTTTCATTATTTATTACTTTCTCTTTTTGTGCTTGCTGTTCAAATTTGGAATGACTCAAATTATTTTTTTCATCAAAATAATTTTTTTGAAATCTGTTAATTTTTTCATTTATAATATTTTTTTCAATATAATTTTTTTTCTGATTAACTGGTTTTATTCCTTGATATCTATTTTGTGTATTATCTAACTCATTAGTAGATAAATAATAGTTATTATCATTCATTATTTCACGATCCATATTATAATATTTATTTTCGTTGGGTTCCTTTTTCCTATGTATTTTTATATTTACTGGTTTTTCATATTCTTGACTTGATTTATTAACATTCTGATATGGTACATAATCACAACTATGTTGATTATTTCCATCATTAAAATAATTATAATCATTATAATAATTATTTGGCTTGTTTTTTTTCATGGACATGGATAATTTTTTCTTCATGATAGCACATCTCATTTTTAGTTTTGAAAAAAATGGTTGTTCATGTATATATATATTTTTTATAACCTTATCATTGTTTTTTTTCTTACTCTTTTTTGTAGGTATATTATTTCTTTTAAATTGATTTTTTTTTTTTAAAATGACTGAATCTAGTAAATCATCCTGTACAGGAGGGTGAACGTCAAAACGTTTATATGTTACAGATGGATTCGTATTTTTAGTAGCATTAGAAACTTTATTAAATATTTTCTTTGTTTTTTTTAAACAGTTTTTAAAACATTGTTTAATACTACGTACATTATAATTTTTTTGTATGAATGCATATGTACTTTTTAAATTTACATATTTTTGTTTTTCTTGAGAATAGTCTTCTTTTAAAATATGTTTACTATTTTGATTTATATTTAATATTTTTTGTACAAATAAGTCCACATCATAGGATCTAGTAGTAGCTAGGAAAATAAATTTTATAATATTTTTTAAAATATTCATAACAGTAGATTTCTCACTTATATGTAATATAGAAGAAATGTTGAAATCAATATCTCTCTGACTTATTAGATATATTAGATTATTTTCTTTTTTATATGAAAAGAAATATTGTTTTACATTTTTAATAAAATTGTTGTAATAAGAAGAATATTTACTTAAGCTAAAACTAGATGGATAATTGTTTAAAATATATATAAAATTTTCAACCATTATTTGAACAAACATTATAATTTCTTTGATATCTTTTGTATCATATATAGGTTGTTTTTTATTAATTATAATTAAATCTATGAGTTCCTTTTCTTTCTCTTCATCAAATTTAAATATAACATTATCTTTATCTTTATCTTTATTATTATTATTATTATTATTATTATTATTATTACTATATATAAATGTTGTTATATTTTCTTTATCTTTATATGTTTTATAATACGGATTTAGATATCTATATTGTATTGCTTCTTTATATATAAATTTGGCTAATTCTTGATGTAATGTATTTAACGCTACTCTTTTGTCTGCAGCAAGCTGGAAATTTGCATAAGAATTTGTTCTGTACATATATATGGATTTATTGTTTTCTATTGTTCTATTAAGTGTAGATTCAAGATTAACATAAGGTCTTCTTGTTCTTATTAAATCAGAAAAACCATAATAGAATGAAAATAATAATAAGTGATGCACATTATAATTTTGAAAATGAAAAGGTGGAGATGTTTTAATAAAATGCATATAAAAATCTTTTTTTTGTAATTCTTGATTTAATGCTTCTTTATATGCTTCTAAATAATTATTATCTTTTAGATATACTTGTAAATACATTAAATGAATTCCTTTTATAAAAAATTTTACTAATCCATGTTCTACAATTAATCTTTTTATGTCATCAATTTGATCTTTTCCCATCCACGTAAAATCATTTATTTCGTAAAAATTTGTAGAATTGTTTGAATTTTTCTTTGATTCTTCTAATAAAATATTTTGTTTATTAGATTCCAAAAAGTTTTTTATATTTTCCTTTTTATCCATTTGTTCGTCTTTTGTTTGTTCTGTTGGGTTGTATTTGAATTTTAGTTCATCTGCTAATATCTTCTCATTCCTTTTTGAATCACCTAACATATTTTCTTCTCCTTCTGTACCACCTAATATTTTCTCTTTCCCATTTTCACGAACTTCCAATATTTTCTCTTTCCCATCTTCACGATCTTCCAATATTTTCTCTTTCCCATTTGCACTATCTTCCAATATTTTCTCTTTCCCATTTGCACTATCTTCCAATATTTTCTCTTTCCCATTTGCACTATCTTCCAATATTTTCATTTCCCCTTTGCTTTCTCCAGATTTCTCCTCTTCCTCCTTTTTAGAAAAGAAATAATTATATAAATCTCCCAATGGCTTTAAAACCATTTGCGTAATACTTTGGGTGCTTTTATCTGGCTCATTTGTTTGTTGATGTTGTGCTCTAAAACTATGTTGATCATTAGGATGTTCTTTATTTTGTATTTGTTGATTTATTTGTTGTATATTTATATCTAACAAACTATAAATCATATCTTCATTGTGCGATGATAATAATAAGCTTTTTTGAATTTCTGGATAAAAGCTTAACAAGTTAAGAACAAAAAAGGCATAAACTCTAGTATTATCATCTCCTTCATTAGATATTTCATATGGATTTTCAGATAGTTTATATCCATGTGTATCTTTATTAAAAGGCTTGTGTTCATTCATTAATATGTATACTGAATCATTAGGAAAGGGAATATTTCTTAAGAATACATGTTCATTATATAATAGTTCTATTTCTAAATATAATGAACTTGTTTTTTCTAACATTACTTTTAAATAGTTTGAATAATTTTTTTTTGTATATAATAACATACTATATTTGTTCCCTATATTATTTAATTTTTGTTGAATTCTTAAAGGTTTAAATATTCTGGTTTCATACATTAACATATATATAATAACCATATAAATATTTTTATATAGAACATAAATATTATATGCATTACCATTATGTATTCCTTCTTCATTTTTTAAGATATAATATTTATCTATAAAATTTTGTAGAACAAAAAGTGTTTTACTTAGTATTGTTATTTTACATTTAGCGCCTTCTTTTTTTTCATATTCTTTTAATTCATCTCTATCAGCAAATCCAAAGCATTTAAATTGACTAAATTTTTGTTGCCCTTTATAATCAAATGTTTTATTAGATGTATATGTATTATATATCATATCAAACCAAGTTGTATTAATTGATTTGAAATATGTATTATTGTAATAATCTTTTTGTTCTGCATTTTGGTTTTGATTTTGACCTTCATTTTGACCTTCATTTTGACCTTCATTTTCGTTTATATTTTCTAATATATTTATACAAAAGTTTTTGTGATAAGGATCCAAGTCGCTTAAATTTTTTTCAAGAAAAATTGATCTTTCACATTCATAAGAAAACATAGCAATATTCTTAATTTTTTTTTTTCCTATAGAATTATCTAAAGCCTTTCCAAAAAAAGCAATATTACTTCCATATAAGCCTATTTTTTGTTCACACTCTTTTATATCATATTCTATTTTTTTATTAAAATTTAATTTGATGGTATCATCAACTTTTGATATATCATCTAGATTATATTTTTCGTCATTTTTTAATTTATATATTATTGGACATAGTTGTTTTATGTTTTTCAATTTATCTAGATAAAAACTTGATGAATGGATATTTGAATTATCTGTATAAAAATATTTATAAAAGAACATATTTATATTAGTTATTTCAACCGTTAAATCCTCTAAGAAATTGTTTAGGACATTATTTTCTTGTAAAGCCTTTTTTAGGGGTTTATAATAATCTAAGCTTATGATACATTCTAATTTTTTTTTAATTATATATTGCCTATTTGGTATATATACAAGTTTCTTTTGAAATAATTCATTTTGATGATACTGTATATGTTTATAATACTTATGTTTATTTTTTAAATATTCATTTGTTATTATATTCATTTTTTTTAAATTTGTCAAGTGATTTGTTTTTATAATAATAAGAGATAACATAGCAAGTCTATATTTATATAAAATATATTGATGATGTGTTTTATTTCTTATTATAAATTTCTCTTCTTCATTTAAGGGATATATTTTATCAAAATATTTTATATAATATGAAAAATATTTCTCTTCATAATTATTCATTTTAGATGATGAATAATTCATATGGTTCTTAATATTATCTTCATTAAAACTATCTAATGTATTATTAGAATGTTTATAATTATCTATCTCTTCGAAATGTGGATCATCATGATGAACGTTCTTTATATCCTTTTTAACATCTTGTCGTATATCATTTTCATTTTGATCTTTCATAAAATTTAATAAATTATCAATATTAGCATCGGATTTGCATAAAACATTACCATTATGATTACTTAATTTAAATGGATGTATAGATTTGACTGGTAAAATAATTTCTTGTAATATTTTCTTATTATTACTATACCATGTGAATTTTAAATATTCCAATGTATCATTTTTCCTCTTTTCTTCTTTTTGAGAAGGTGTATTCATAAAACTTTCTACTATATTTTGACTTTGTCCTTGTTGTTGTTCTTTTTTATGTTCCGGATTAATTTCAATATTATCTCTTTCTATTATATTAGAATTTTCTATATGATAATTTCGTTTAGTACTCTCCTTTTTAAGTGCATCACTAATTATTATTCTTTCATTTTTAAAATATTCAACATTTTTCATTTCATTTTTAAAAATGAACAAATGCTTTAATAAGAAATGTAACTTTTTATATATTTTCAATTTTTGCATTAGCCCATTTTTCAAATTAATTTTTTTAACAAAAGTGTCTAGCTTTTGTAAGGATAGAATATTTTTTTTATCATTAACATTTATTTCATAATAATTTGTTAACTTATAATCACCTATTTCTAATATTAATTTTATATTTCTGTTCGTTCCATTCATATTTTGAATAGTAACACCAAAAGTATCTGAAGACCATTTATTGGAATGATAATATTCAAATTCTAATAATTTATTTATAATATTTTTATCAGTTAAATATTTTAAGGTATCTTGAAGCTTTTCTAGGTTTGGGTATAACTTATCTTTTATTTCATGTCTTTCCTTATATTTTTGATAATAATCTTTTTTTATATTATTTATTTTTCTTTTAATCTTTCCAAAAAATTTTTTTAACGTATTTTTTTTTTTCATATCATTATTTTTGGGAATATCCCTTGATTTATTATTTTTATATGAAAAATCATTTTTGTTATTTTTTATATCTTTTATTTTTTTAATATTCATTGTTTCCCCTATATTGTGTGTTTGATCATTAATATTACTATTATTACTACTACTATTATTTTTTTTTTTTTTCATATTATACATAATGTTGAAGGGGTAACTATATAAATTATCATTAGCACCTATATCATTTAATATTTCTCCTAGTTCGTTTTTTTTCTTTTGTGTATCATAATGATATTTCTGATCAATCGTATAAAAAACATCTTTTAGATATTTCGTGATATTGTTGGTTTTATAAAAGGGAACAATTTCTACCTTATAACAAAAGTGAGTATTTTTTTGTATTGAAGGATAATCCTTATTATTATTACTATTACTATTATTATTATTATTATTATTATTGCTATTATTATTATTATTATTACTATTATTATTATTATTATTATTATTATTATTGTTGTTATATATTTTTTGGTGTGATTTATTTATGTATAGAAAACATAATTCATTGTTTTTTCTAAATATATTAAAATCTACTATAACAATATTTGTTCTACTAATTTTTAAAATATATTCAGTTGAAATATTAAGATATAATTTGAAAAATATTTCACACTTGATATTTTTTTTTTCTCCTTTCATTATGATTAATTTTAAATCATGCGTATATGAATATATATGTCTTTCTTCCATAGATAATTTATTCATTGAAAAATTATAAAGTTCTTCTGTCCATTCTTCTTTATATAAATCACTACATGTTGTCACCAGATTATTATTTGTTGTTATTTTTTCTGTTTCTCTGTTGTTTTCCACATGTTTAAAACCATGTATAAATAATTTTTCTAAGCAACTTAAGGTTCGATAATTGTATAATTGGATATAAGAAAATTTTATTTTATCATTTGTGTTATTATTTTGTAGGAGTGATATATTAGACGTTCCAAAAAAAGCATATTTTTTCTTCTCATTTGTATCATTATTATTATTATTATTATTATTATTACTATTATTACTATTATTATCACTATTATAAGAATTTGTTTTATTTTTGTTATATATATTTAAAATGGGATACTTGGAAATATACTTTTCGTTATCTTCATTATTATGTGTATCATATTTAGAGTTATCCGTTTTTATGTTTTTTACAAATGGAACGTTTTTAATATTCCATTCCATTGTATTATTTAGGTAGGTAACATTTGTTGGTTCATCCAATATTTTATCCTCATTTTGATATGTTATATTATTATATGGTTTCAAATCCATTTGAGTAATAGGAAGAACAAAATGTTTTTTCCCTTTCCATATGTTTTTTTTTTGTCTGTTTTTTATAGGTACATATAATTTTTGTATAAAAGAAGAATTACTATTTGTAGTAGCGATTACATTTTGATTTCTCGTATTTTTATTAATTGCATAATTTTTTTGATCCTTATAGCTATTCCTTTTTATCCATCTATCATACATATTCTGAATGAGCTGTACGTGGGATAATTGCATTTTTCCGTTTGTATTAGAAAACATCTTTGAATATATTACAAGTGATTTTTTCATAAATGCTTTAATAAAAGGTTCATGTTGTATTAAACTAACTATATTATAATATAAAGGTATAATATTTTCTTCATCTGTAAATTCTATAAATTGTAATGAACTTATTTGATCATTTTGGAATAGCATTATTTTTGTACTTATGTCAGTTGAAAATGGTAGTAAATTATTTAAAAATTTGGTTATATAATATTTTATATAAGTTATAAATTTTTTTTCAATATTATCATATAAATGTTGAAAAAAATTAATATGTGTACCAAAATTTAATAATATGAAATTCTTAAAATGTATAAATAGTTCCTTTACTTTATGTTCATTATTTTTAATAAATTCTACAACAAATGGATAACCTAATAAAAACTTTAATATCGTTTTGAAATAATATTGTTCAATAAAATTGTGTAATAAAAAAAATAAATTCGAAAAGAATCTTCTAAAATCAATACTTTCTATAAAATCTTGAATAATACAATTTTCTGTTATATAATTTAAATTTTTTAAAAGAAGAGTAAACCAAATTGATAATACATCTAATGGTATATTTAATTTTATTAATATAAGTCGAAATATATCTATACTACCAAAAAGAATTCCTTCTGTTTTTATTATTTTCAAAATATCATTTTGTGTATTTCCTAATTTGAATATTCTATATATGATATATGTTATTATATTAACGATTCTATTATTTAATTTTGTATTTGATATAAATTTTAATAAATTAATAAATATAGAAGATTTAAAATAATTAATATATTTTATAGGTACTAATGATCTTATATTATTATTACTAATTTTAACATTTTGTATCTCTTTCTTCCACAAATTATAATCAAATATTGATTGAATATATTCTTTGGTAATTTGAGAATCTCCAGATATATATATCCCTTTATTCATTAACTCATCAAATAACATATTAGTAATTTTATATGCTTTATATTTATCAAAAATTGATTTATCAATAAATTCTATAAGTCGATGGAATAAGATCATTGAATTATATAAATGATATATATCATTTTTGTTTAATAAATATAAAGTGTCTTTTAAATTTTTACTTTTATTTTTCTCGTACCATTCTTCGAGTTTGTAATATATATCATCAAAATTTAAATGAGTACCATTAATTACAATTTCCGTATTAAAAAAAGACCAAATAAGTGACATAGCATAATTTTCTTTATCTAAATATGTGATATCTAAATTTTTATTGACTTTACTTATAATTTTAGATTGATATAATATATGTTTATATTCATTATATGTTAATTTGTAATTATATAACTTTTCTAGATCTTCTGTAGAAATATATAATTTTTTCTTGTTTAATAATTTAACAATTTTATCGGTAAACAAAATAGAACCATCTTTCCAAAATAATTTTTCATTCATATAATGAAAATAAAATAATTCTGAATTATTGAAATAATCTATATGTATTCTAGAAGCTATAGAATACCATTCATTATAATTAAGTTCTTCATTAGATAATTTTTCTAAAACATTCAAAAAATCGGTAATTTTAACAAAATTCTTTTCTAGTTCATTAAAATATTTTAAGGTTAATTTGGTAGCTCCTAATTCATTATAATCATATATTAAACAACATTGATATAAAATATCTCTTTTGTTAATATTATTTTTAATGTTATAATTATTTTTGTGACTAAAAATTGTATTATTATTATTATGAATATTATTCATATGAATATTATTCATATGGTTATATTCATAATTAAGGTTGTTTTTACTTTTAAATACTACAAAATTTATTATATTGTGTAAATTAATTTCAACATATTTCATTATATTTCTTATGACTTTTATATGCTCACAGTTTATATATGATTCTAGCATTTTCAACTTTTCAATATATTCTATTTTTTTTATATACATTTCTGTATTAGGTTGGATACTTTGGATATTTTTATTTTGATAATCAATTTCATTTTTTATAGCATTCAATAAAAAGTCTAATAATTTTAAAAATGTATTAGAGTAATATTTCTTACTATCATAATGATGTAATATAAATGTATAAAATTTTTTTATGTTTATTCCGAAAATACCATAATTTTCTTTTTCTATAAAATTGATTACATTGTTAATCGACCCTTTTACAACCATATATGGAGTGTTCATAATTTCATCAAATGAAAATTGCATATTTATATTCATCTTCGAATTAAGTAAAAGAAAAAAACTATCCATTATTTTTATAAACTTTTCAAAATTGTTATAATATATTACATATTTAAAATTTGATATATCTTCTCTTATCGATATAAGCAACGTGTATATATTTATTTTTTTTGTTGCATATAAATGGATTTTTTCTAATATTATTTCAAACATTTTTTTATAATAATTATCCGAAAGGATATTATTTGTTATATTAAAATCTAATACTTTATCACATGAATAATTACTTGAATAGATATTTTTAATACTTTTTTCATTATTCCTATTATGATGGTTTAATATGTTTTCATTTTCTATACCATTTGATTCTCCGCTTTGTTCCTCTATACTTTTATTCGTTTCATTTCTTTTTTCATTATATAATTTCCTTTTATATATATGTTCATTTTGTATTAATATGTTTGTAATAATATTCAAAACATTTATATAGAGAAAATATGTTGGTAAAATTAAATACATTCTGTTTCCTTCTTCAACTAAAATTTGAATACTAAATTTTATTTCACTTTCTTCTTGATATTTATACATATATATATGATTTTCATCTTTCATATATAATACATTTAATGGTTTATTAAAATGGTATGACAATAATGGTATTATCCATATCATATTTTTATTAAATGATGTCTTCTTAAGATATTTCTTGAGAACATTTCTTACGTAATCCTTTTTATGAAAAAAGCACAATTTGTTCTTTTCACAATCTAGTATGGAATAAAAAAAAGAATACAAATTTTTGAATAAATAATCCAAATGATATGTATGAATATCAGACTTCGATTTTTTGCTGATCCCATTATATTCTTCAAACTTGATATATTCAAGGTTATTATGGTCTGTATTGTTTCCTGTATTTTCTTTCTTCTCTTTATTTATTTCTTTATTTTGAATAACTTCTTTATCCTCCATAGTATTATTTTTCTTTTCATATTTCTCATTTATTATTTGATGATCAAAATGTTGGTTATATAAAATAAGATTCGCAAATTCTTTCTTTCTTCTCATGCTTAACTGAATTTTATTATCTTTAAAAAACTCCCTTTTTTTATAAAAAAATTTGTTGTATATGTTTAATATATGATTTATTAATAAATTGATAAAATCCATTAATTCATTTACAAAATATAAGTTATATAATTTGTTCAACGTAGCAACACAATTATATGTTATGGTAGGATATATACCTAATTTTAGTTGTTCAAAATTTTCAATATATGAATGTCCTAATCCAACTAAAGATAAAAAATTATAGTCAGGTTCATCATTTGATGACATTATAGAAAATTTATAATTTTCTATATCTTGTAATATTGGTAATTTGGCATTCTTATCAATTTTAAATTCTTCTAAAAATTTAAAATATGATAAGTTGTTATTTTTGTTTTTTATTTTTTCGTTTAAAAAATTAGGGAATATTTCATAAAAATCGATATCTTGTATTTTTTTATTTTTATTATTATTTTCATTTTCTTTTGCATCTTCATCTTTATCTTTTTTTTTAAATAATTGTATGGATTTTCCTTCTAATTGTTGTTTTTCCAAAAATTCTATATTAATCATTTGTTTTATTTTTTTTATCATATATCTTAAGGTGTAAACAAATATGTGTAAATTATCATAAATATTGGAATCTATTTTTGCTTCAGATAAAGAAATATTAAACCATGCTAAAAGGCCTTTATCACATAAGAAGAAACCATTCAATAAATTGTCTATATCATTATATGGTTCAATAAGGAGGAGACAAAATATTTCATTATATAAAATATTAATATATTTTGTTTTTAATGTTTCATTTTTTATCTGTTCAATTTGTAGGTTCATTATATTGGTTAAGTATGTTTTTTTAAATGTATTTATATCTTTACGGTATAATAATTCTTTTATCATTTCTTTAATATTTTCAAAATTCTTTTCATAGGAAAAATTATTAATAATTTGTTGAATATCTTCTTGTGAAACATTTTCCTTGTTTGTGTATGTTCTTACCAAATTTTCAAGGTATAAATTTTTCTTCATTAGTTCGTCATAACATGCTAGAGTAATGCCTATAAAAATATAAAAGGAAAATATATATATATATATATATGTATATATATATGTATATGTATATATATATGTATATATGTGTATATTTTTATATTTATTATTTGTTTACTTGTTTCCATTAAATGATTCATATCATTCTTAAATATATTATTATCCGGATTGTAGACCTTGAAAACATTTCCTTCTTTTAATATGATAATTTTTTCTTCAGGTTTTCCCTTTTGTATTATAAATGAGTATATCTCATATATGCTCTCATTTTTTTCTTCTGAGAAATATAGTATATTTTTTTTAAAATATTGACTTAATATTTCTATGATATGTATTAATACATTAGACGAATAATAGAATAGTGCTATTTTCTGTTTTCTATTTAATTTTTTGTTAATGTTAATATGTATTTTATTATTTATATCACTGGTTTTAATATTCATAAGTGAAAATATAGAATGAATCTTTTTTTCGATTTTATAAATATTATGTAATTCATATGCTAATATATTTAACATAATATTTGTTAATGTATTCAAATGTACGTATTTTTCAGAATATACCTTATTATTTGAATTATCGTGATTTTCATTTTTTTCTAAACATAATTTTATATCATGGGAATTTAAATGAAATTTTATATCAATGTTAGATAAAAAGTGCTTTCTTTTTTTAACATGATATTTATATAACCATTGTTCTTTTATACACATATATAAACTATTATACTTCTCTTTATATTTTTCTTCTTGATTTCTTACATTTATTTTGACTTTTTCATAATTCAACATATAATTTACTAGTTGATTAATATCGCTGCTTTCAAGAAAATATCGGAGATGTCTTTGTAAATTAACCAATCGTAGTTTATCATATGTTTTCTCTGTAACTGTATAAAAGTAGAATTCATAATAATATTATAAAATATGTACATATAAAAATATATATATGTATGTATATATTTTTCCATTTATCTTTCTTCTTATAAAAGTAATAGATTACCCTGTTTTCCCCATAGATGACCTCTTTTAACAAACGATTTTGAAGGTGTCCCTGATTGAGCAAAACGAAAAATTGCTTCAAACAATTTTTCATTATACTCCTTAGGTAAATTAAACGTGTGATAAAATAAACTGATCGTACTTACGTGTTCATAGAGATCTAAAATATTATCTTTACTATATTTGCGATTTTTATTTTTTTGATTTTGTTTTTTTTTGTCATTATTATTATTATTTGTTGTATTTAAATTAGAACTAGTATAATTTAAAAATGAATATTCAATTAAATCTAAAAAGAAAAGTTCCTCGAAATTTTCTACTTTAGTATAAGAAATGTCAATAGGATAATTATAAGTATTAGGATCTTGAATTATTAAGAAAGACTTTTCATTTTTTATATTATCATAAAATTTAAATGATAATTCTTTTAAATCATCTTCAATAAAATTCTTATATTGAATAAATACATATTTCATTTTCTTTAACAAAATATCTTTTATTGTATATTCAATTTGTTTATCTGTAACATCATAAAAATAATTAGCATGTGAATCTATAATTGTTTCTATAATTTTCTTAATTTCTACAATGTGAAATTCTATAATTTTTTCCTTGTCAATTATAAGTTTCATTTCGTCTGTTTTATTTATTTTATTTAAAAAATTGTTAAAAAATATCATTATATTTATTATATCTATTAAATCTAATGTTAATATTTCATAATTCATTTGGGGTATATTGTCTCTTTTATATTTTGCAAGATCTCTTATTTTCATTCCATAAAATATTAGTGAAATAATTTCTAGGACCTCCACATATTCTTGGTTATCTGATTATAATAAAAGGGTTCATAAAAAAAATAAGTATGATTAATAAACACATAAATATAAACATAAATATAAACATAAATATAAATATAAATATAAATATAAATATATATATATATATATATATATATATATATATATATATATAT
>NC_033656.1:384385-399732 GCF_001601855.1 Plasmodium reichenowi | reverse complement strand
GATTATAATAAAAGGGTTCATAAAAAAAATAAGTATGATTAATAAACACATAAATATAAACATAAATATAAACATAAATATAAATATAAATATAAATATAAATATATATATATATATATATATATATATATATATATATATATATATATTATATTATAAGAATTGTACACAAGCAAATAATGTTCATTAATATTTTTAATCATCTATAATGATATCTTACCTTCATGTTTAATTTTTAAATGTTTAAGAATTTGAAATAATTTTTGGTTATACAACTTATACTTAAAAATTATTTCCTCTATTGAATACAAATATGCATCATATGTATTATCATAAATTTTATTTTTTAGTATATACAATTTTATTATATTATAGACAAAGGAAAGATGATGTCTTATTTCTTTTTCTTTATACAAATTGTCGATGTCTTCTAACATGTTGTACATGTATGACACCAATGTTTTCAAAACTGTCATAATAAAAAATAATATATAAATATAAATAAATAAATAAATATATATATATATATATATATATATATGTCACATAAATATATTTACATTTAGTATAAAATATATATGTTATATTTTTTATTATGTCTTACGTATTTTTTCATTTTGATAAAAGTTGATAAAAACATTTTGTTTGATGTTTTTTTTTGATAAAAGAGAAATATGCTTAAAATTTGTATTATTATCATAAAACTTTTGTATAATTAAATTTAATTTTTTACTAAAGGAAGAAAATATATTCTCATCTTTTGTACATTTTTTTATGTTATTCTTATCATAGTTTTTTCCACATAAAATAGCTGTTATTAATGATGGAATTTGATTTATGTTATAAGCATTTTCATTTCTATAAATAGTGAGAAAATTAAAATGTTCAGTGTCTTTTTTTTTTTCTTGTATATTATGAGATATGATACCATAATCTATAGACGATAGCATATGATCTGTACTTTTTTTGGGTAGGGCATTTATATTTTCACTTTCTAATTCTGTTTTATTATTTATATATGGGATATTTTTATCTATACACAAAAAGGTAAATACATACATAAATAAATGAATATATATATATATATATATATATATATATATATATATATTTTATTTTTTTTTTTTTCTTACCAACTGAAAGTGTTGTGTACAAATTCAAGTCATATCCCACATGAATTTTCCTATTACTCAGTAAATTTTTATTTAAAATGTCGGATACGCATTTATTCGTAGTTATAATATAAGAACCATTACATGCTTGTACTATATGTATAGAATTATGATTATCTAATACTTCATGTTTTATATGTATTGATTTGTTTGAAGTTATAAAATAGACATTTTTTCCTATATAAGTTAATATTATATACATCATAAATACATGTGTAAATCCATATGTATTAAGTAGAATTAAATTATATTCATCGTGATTTGTATGAATTAGTTGATAATATTTTCTAGCTAATAAATACAATTCTTTGGTTGAAAAAATATCTAATATTTTTCTTAAATAATTTGTATAATGTATCCAAACAAGAGTAAATACTGAATATAATTTGTTTTCGATTTTATGAATGACATATTGATTTGTATTTAATTTAAAATAATGAAGTGTTTTTTTTTTATTGAGAAATACATTTTTTAATTTATAAAAATGAGAATTTATATTACTCATATTAATGTTTAAGAGATCAGATAAATGTCCTATTTCATATGAAGAAATAATTTGTATTATAGAATTTTTCATTTGTTTAGTATCAAAAAATGTTGATTCGAAAATATTTTTTAAATTCTGTTCATTTAAAAATAAAGATTTTTTATTAAACATTGTATATTTAGCTTTTAGTAGATCTTTTTTTAATTCTCTAATACTTTTCATTTTTTCCTTTTCCATCATTTTTTTCTTTTTACATAAGTTTTTAAAATATTTGGAATTTAACATTAAATCATTCATAGAAATATTACTATCTTCATTTCCTTTTTTAACATTTCTGTCATTATTATTTTTACTCTTTGTTAATATATCATTTTCTTTATTTTTATCGTTTGTCTTTCTGTTTGTTTTATGAGATTCATCATTTCCTGAAATGTTTAGAAAATTAACTGTCTCATCGTCAATATTATGATGATTAGAATTATCATAAGGTTTGGTATCAGATGTATTTTGATAAGGATGATTATTTTGATAAGGATGATTATTTTGATAAGGATGATTATTTTGATAAGGATGATTATGTTGATAAGGATGATTATGTTGATAAGGATGATTATGTTGATAAGGATGATTATTTTGATAAGGATGATTATTTTGATAAGGATGAGCATGTTTTGAAATAGCGATATTATTCCATCTGTCAATATTTCTATACATATCAATTTCATTTTCTATCATTGTGTCCTTTTTTGTATCATCCTTGTCCTTATTTATAAACTCCGATTTATTTTGAAGAAAAATATATTTATCACCTTGTTGATTTTTCTTTTCATCCTTTAATGTAGGATCCTGCACCTTTTGTATCAAATTATTAAAATGTTCTACATTAAATATATTTCCCGAGTTTAATTTGGTTGAATATTTTGTTATATTATCATTTGATAAGTCTGGAAGATCTAATAAAGTTTTATTTAAATGTTGAATAGATTTATGTGTTATAGAGTTATATAATGTATTATATAAATTTTCATTTGATATTTTATTAGTAGATTTATTTAAAGTATCTAATAAAGATATATTAATTTCATTATTTAATAGCTTAGGAATATCAGGTTGTTTAATGTTTGATTTATTGTTAAATAGTAATTCTTTTTTATCATTTTGTGGAATATTTTTCATTTCATTATTTTGATCTTTCATTACTTTTTGAATATCATTAGATGGAGAATATGATATATTGTTATCATCAATATCTTTGTATAATTGTTTCAATACATCATTATCATATATATTACTGAGATTGGTATTTTCCATGATATCATTTGAAATATTATCTACTTCTGGTGTATCATAATAATAAAAATGGAAAGTTAAATTTTTACTTTTATGTTTATTTTTGAATCTTTTGTTTGTTTTCATTTTTTTCTTTTTATTTATATATTCTATATATTCAGAACCTTTTTCATCAATTTCTTGTTCGTTTTCCAAATAATCATCACAATATATGTCAAGATAATTAAGTATTTCTAATGAAAATAATAAACTTAAATTTGTTAAATTACCTTTAATTATATTAAGAAGTAAAAGATAAATACTTTCTTCATTAAAAGAATGAAGTTTTTTATAATGAGACAAAACATCCTTTAATGATTTGTAATATTTAAGTTGGTTATTTTGTTGTTCTTCTGAAGATGTTTTAATATCATTGTTTATACAATTTTCTATATCATCATTTTCTTGTGATGAAAGCGGGCTTATTTTTATGCCTAAAAAAGGGGGGTAACATAGATAAAGTGAGAAAATTACAAAATGTATAAAAAAAATACACACACACAAACACACACACACAAACACACACACACACATATATATATATATATATTTATATTTATATATTTTATTCACGACATGGTGTAAAAATATTTCATTTTTTTTAGGATTATATGTTGGGATTACTTTCATTTGTGATGTTATAATTATTTTCGATAGAATTCATTTCTACATTATCCAGATAAGTAGGTGATATTTCAAAATTAGTTATATTTTTATGAACAGAAAAATGCTCACTAACTAATAAATATGTTAGATCATCAAATAATCTATTAGATATTAATGTGTTCGAAAAATACTTTGTTGAAACTAATTGAATATATTTATTTGGTAATGTATTCATATGAATAGATATAAGTATACCATTTTCGTTTAATATAGAAACTTTCATATTATGTACTTTAGATATAACTAGAGCAATAAAACTATCAAAATAATAATATCTATTCAGAAAATAACTTTCTTCATTATTATAATTATTAATAGATATTTGTTTTTTATTACATATAATATTTTGTATATATTGAATAATGTTATGTTTAAATTCATCTCCTAATATAGATAAGACATGATTATTATATGTTTTATGAAATAAATATAAATTTTTTAAACAAAACCAATATTTCCTTAAAAATGATTCATTTATAATTTCTTCATTCCCAATAAAGAATTGTCTTAAGATAGAATAGGGATTTTTAGAATTTAATAAAAGATCAAAATTTTTATTTATTGATTTATGATCAATAATTATTTTAGATGTATCTATTTGTATTAAACTAAGTATAATTTCTTGAGCTTCAGGTTGTTCCATGGAATATAAATCTAATATTTGTCTTAATTTATTTGCCATATCTATTTTGTTAATATATAATAATCCACGTTCTTCTTCATCTCCTTCTTTTTGTTCTTGTTGTAAAAATTCTTCATATAAGTTATTCACTAAATGTTTTCGAAAGTTCTTTTCATTATTTCTACTTAATTCTGATATTATATCATTATTAGTTAATAATAAATATTTTACTTCTTTAATTAATAATTCATTTAATAATGTTATTGATTTGTCTATATCTAAGTACGTCTCTGTAAATAGTTTTTCTATATATATAGAACATGAGTTGCCAACTTTTTCATATATGTTGTCATTATATTTATCCATATCCTTTATTTTATTAATAACACTGGATAAATTATTTTCAATTTTAATTTCTTTTATGATACTCATACTGGATTTTGATAAAAATTTATGGACGTTCACAAAACCTCCATAAGAATATTTCTGAACCGACATATTACCTCCATTCTCTATAAAAATGAAATAATAAACATGTTGTATGGTATATGTGCGCATATATGAGCGGATACATACATGTACATAAATATTTTTTTTTGATTTATTTTTACGTTTATTATCCTTAAATATCTACAAGTGGAAAAAAGTGTAAGAAAATGATAAAAATTAATTGTATTATATATATATATATATATATATATATATATATATATATATATATTTATATATATTTATATATTTATTTATTTAATAGATTCCATTTTTCATATATGAGACATGCTTTTATATTTTATTTTTTTTTGTTTTATTTTATGTTACCTTTTTGAAGAAAGGACTCCTCAAGGATGAACCATTACCATAATAACCTATATAGAACATATATATAATATATCATGTAATATATGTATGTTTTTAATATTACATAAAATAATAAAATAAGGTATCGCATATAATAAATATATTTTTTTTTTTACCTCTTTGAAATATACACACTAAACATATCAACTTATATAGGACTCCTCTACTATTAATAAAAAACATACTGTTATATATATATATATATATATATATATATATATATATATGTATATATATCCAATAAATTGAATAATTTCTTTTTTTTTTTCTTTTTTCTTTTTTCAAATTGTATTATAAGTTTTAGAAAAAAAGAGAAAGAGGAAAAAATGAATATAATCTACAACCGTTCAACATTTTTCATAGATCTAGTTATATATATAAATATATTTTTTTTTATATAAAATAATAATTTTTAAGATTTTATTATAGCTTGTTAATTTTATAAGAATTCAACAAGTATGCTATTTTAAGAATTAATTAAGTTTTAATAAGAATAGTTTTTTATAGAATGAATACATATTTTTTTGTCATGCAAACAAAAAATTAGGTGAATAAAATAATTACTAATATATATAATAATAAGACAAAAAAAAATTTATAAAATAAATATTTAATTATATTTAAGATTAATGATATATAATTCTTCTTTATAAGTAGAAGAAAAACTATAAAACAAATTATATATATATATATATATATATATGTAATATATATTAAACAAAAAAAAAAAAAAAAAAACTTTATAATTGTAGGTTATTTATAATCATATATTAAAAATTGTATGCATTTATTACATAAACATGAAATAAACATATATAGTTAAAAATATGTATATTTTTTATATGTCTATTATATATATATATGTATTTATTTATTTTATTATTAATCCTATTATTAAAATGAAGGTTATTCTTTTGACGATACATAAGTGGTAACTCATATTTCACTTGAAATACAGGATATATCGTCTTTTTCTTTTCACAAAAAAAAAAGGATATATAAATATATGTATATATATATATATATATATATATAATGAAGAAATATCCTTATGCACTCTTATGCATCATACCTATAATGGTTATAAATAATTATACCCTACATATTTAATAATGTAGTACTACATATATTTTTTGGAAAATTACATTTTAAGAAAAAATAAAATAAACGTTTATATATACATATATATAAATATATATATAGGTTTTTATTTTATTTATTTATTTTTTTGATATATATATATATATATATTCTTTTAATTAAAATTAATATAAGGCCCAAAAATTACGAAATATAAATCTTCATTTTGTATGCTAAAAAAAAAAAAAAAAAAATATAAATGTGTATACGGGAAATGATATTCCCCTCTTTATTTATTTTATTTTTTCTTCTTGATAAAAAAATAATAATTTCTCTCCATAATAATAACTCATAGAAATATATATAATTTTAATGTAAATATATATATATATATATATATACTTATCATATTCATTACTAATATTTTATTTATATATTTGTCAAAGCTTTATATCTTCTTTTTCTCTTTTTTTTCTATTTTCCTCTTATGTTAATTTTAAAGAATTTGTAAGAAAAAATGGAAAATCTAAATGAACATGACGAACAAAATATAGAAATGTCTACATCCATCATTAAAAATCTTGATATTCCTTTATTAATAAAAAAACAGTTGAATTTAAGAGTACTAAGATATGAAAGGAAATATAAGATTAATAAAAATATTTTTTTTTTTTTTTTTTTTTTTTTTTTTGTATGTGTGGTCATAATATATTATCTTATTTCCTTTTTTTTGTTTTATTATTTATGTAAGGATTTAAGACGTAAGAATAAAGATTTAAGTACAAAAAATGCTGATATTCGAAAGTTCCTTAATGAAAAAGAGAATTACTTCAGGTTGAAAAGATAAATCAACTAAAATATATTTATATGTATATATATTTATATGTATGTATATTTATATGTATGTATCCATAGTTTAGACATCCTTCTATATAATTATCATGTTTAATCATTATATATAAATTATATTCAAAAAAAAAAAAAATAATAAAATAATGAATAAAATAAGCAAATAAATAAATAAAGATTGAAAAGTTCTTTATGTAAATATAGGAATATATAAAAAGAATTTCCATGTTACTTATATGAATATAATATTTGTTATACCTGAGAAGTAGAATATAATACATGTTCATCATCAATAAAATAAATAATATGAATATATATATATATATATATATGTTGAAAGAAAGATAATAATATGAATTTTTATTTATTAAAAATAATATATGCAAAAAAAAATATACATATTTCCTTTTTTCTAATTGTATATAGTTTTAAGGAAAAAGTTTACAATGAAAATAGGGAAAAGTTAAATAAAGAATATGAACAAGCCATGAATGTATCCACATAAAAAAAAAAAAAAAAAAAAAAATGACAAAACGATTCAAAATATGAAGATAATTAAATGAATAAATAAATACTTATAAAATTTTAGGATAATTATGATAGACAAACAATTTTAGAAGAAAAAATAAAAAACAAAGAAAAAAAAATTAAAGAATATGATTTAGAAATTAAAAGGTTTAAAGAGCAAATTGGAGATATGCACAATAGAATAAAAAAGGCTACACACGAAAGTGAAGAAAGTTGGATTTAAAAAATGAAAAGAAAAAAAAACATATGATAAATGAAGATATTAATAATTACATATATATATATATATATACATATAATATTCTTTGTAGAAGAAAAGTGTCTTAGTTTTTTGAGCAAGTTTAAAGAAACGTCGATCGAATTTGTACAATTAGATATGTTTGATAGGTTGGAAACAATATTTAATTCGAGAGAATTCATAAGAAGGAAACAGGAGAAATTAAAAAGCAAAATAAATATTATAAAGGATAAAATAAAAAATATGGAAGAGAAAAATAATTTAACACTAACAGTATAATTTATTATTATTACATATTGTTATTATGTTATATAATCATATACATATACATATATATATATATATATATATATATATATATATATATTATCACTCTATAGAATAAAGAAGGTGAATATAAAACTCTTGTCCATACCTCCGAATCGGTTATGAAAAAAGAGAAAGATTTAGAAGAGCAACTGAAAGAAAATATAAATGAACATAATAAAAAGGCTCTATTATTAAATAAAATAATTTCATGCATTGATAACTTTTTAAGTCGTTTCTCTACATTTCTTCC
Organism: Plasmodium reichenowi; assembly: GCF_001601855.1. Classification (NCBI taxonomy): domain Eukaryota; phylum Apicomplexa; class Aconoidasida; order Haemosporida; family Plasmodiidae; genus Plasmodium; species Plasmodium reichenowi. The sequence continues at coordinate 391,344 of NC_033656.1, read as the reverse complement.
TGAATTAAGACATTATAATATTAAAAAGGATGAAGATAAAACGTAACAAAAAGAAAATTATTAGATAAAAATAAAAAAGATGATTAAGAATTATTTTTTATTAAACACAAATGTGTGTTGGTGCATATAAATCTTATGAAAAAATAAAATTATTACATACATAATATTATTCATATTATATACAAATTTATTATATCCAGGAGTTTGGACAAGAAAAATAAACCTCAAGATATTATGGAAGATACACAATTTATGGACACTGCAAATTTTAATATATTAGAAGAAGTAATAATAAAGCCACAAAGTTTTAACATATTTCAAATAAATAAATATAAATATAAATATAAATATAAATATATATATATATATATATATATATATATATATTAAACCTCCCCAAATTATGATAAATAAATTATTATTTATATTTCAGGATATTCTTAAGAAATTGGATTATATATATAAATATATAAAAGATACCATATATATAATAAATAAGGCGAAAAAAGAGATATCCTTAAAAGATGATAATTATATGGAAGCCATGAAAAACAACTTAGGCAAAAATATAAAAAATAAAATAAAGGAATATATGTACAAATATATATATATATATATATATATATATATATATATATATATATTATTTTTCGTTATTTCATTATTCTTTCCTTTTTAGATGAAAATATTGAATTTTTAACATACAATGGAAATATTAAAGGAAAAAATTAGATAGTTTACTGGACTATGTAGGAATTTATATATATATATATATATATATTTTTTTTTTTTTTTTTTTTTTTTTTTGTCTTCTAATATTTACAAAAAAAGAAACATTTGATTATAATGTAGTTATGAGAATTATACAGTCTTATTTATATTTTTATTTAAATTTATATTTTTATTTATATTTATATTTATATTTTTATTTATATTTATATTTTTATTTATATTTTTATTTTTATTTATATTTTTATATTTTTATTTATATTTTTATATTTTTATTTATATTTATATTTTTATTTATATTTATATTTTTATTTTTTATATTTTTCAGTATTTTCCCATTTTGTATGAATGCACATTTTTCTGGTGTTATTCCATTAATATAAGAAACGTTCTCTAAGAATTTCATATAAGAATTCACTTTTTTTTGATTAGCGAGAAAATATGGTAATAAATTATTTTTTGTATTAACATATTTGGATATAGTATTTAAATAAGATAAACCTATATTTCCTGAATATAATAAAGGAAAATCAATATTTTTAAACCATTTTAATATACTATATGAACCTATAAAATATAATTGATCATGATATACACTTCCTGGTAAAGATGTATCTGTTAATCCTCTCTTAACTCTTGCACATATCTTAAAACATTTATTTTTATCTATTACAAAGTTGTTTAAAAACCTGTATAATTTTGAAAAGCTATAGAAATTTCCTAAACATACGGCTAAATATTTCAATGCTGGAGATATAAGATATAAATGATTTTTTTTTTTTTTTAATGAATACATTGAATTAATAACAGCTAAACCTTCTTCGGTTACATTACATATATTATTAATACCAAATTTTTGTAATTCATTATAATGATGATTAATCATTCTTAATAAGTGTGTTCCTATTTCATGATTACATAAAGCACGTATTTTTTGTCTTGTCATATCATGACATTGTAACTGTATATAATATGAATTATTTTTTTTGAATATTTGGATAGCTGATATAAGATTTTCTTTAAATTCAATCTGAACGTTGTGTTTAATTCCACTATTTTGTAGATATTTTATGATATAATTTTTTACTTCATATCTTGTTAAAAATGTTTTTTTTTTATTTATATTTATATTTTCATTATTAAATATGATGTTTTCATAATTATCATATGTTTTATAATTTACTTTAACAAGTTCTAATATTCTTCTTGCTTCATAAAATAAATTAAAATGAATTTTATTTCTATTACATTTATTATAAATAACATTTAACTCATCATCATTAATATTATAATGGAATAGTGGATTTTCAATCATTTTACATTCAAAAAATTTCTTTTGTGCTTCTAATAAATTCGTGATTATGCATTTTTTATTTGTTTTCATCTTTTTTGTGGTATGTATATAATTCTCCTCGTCAAACACGTTGTTAATAAATTTATCTATTAAATTTATTAAACATTCATCTGGTATTACAAATAACTTTACATAATTTGGTGACACATCAAATGTTTTCTTATTCAATTTTTCTTTTCCTTTTTTTTTAAATATTATTTTTTTATGATCCATAGGAAAGAATAATCTTTTATTTTATTTTATTTTTTTTTTTTTTTGTTAAATATTAGTTTTATTTTATTTTACTTTATTTCTACATAAACATGATCAATATTGATATTTAAGTATTATTAGTATGAATGCTTTTTATGGTAGGACATGATAAATCATTTTGAATATAGAAAGGTGACATGAATATTTTTTTTTTTTTTTTTTTTTTCACTGTTAAAATCATTTCATATTATTAATATATATATATATATATATATATATATATATATATATATATGGTCAACAAGCGTTTGCATACAACTTTTTAAGTTTGTTCATTTTTATGATTAGGGGCAAAAAGAAAAAGTAAAACAAAAATAAAAATAAAATAAACAAAAAAAAAGAAAAGAAAAGAAAAGAAAAGAAACCTATATACTAAATGCACACTTATATATATATATGTGTGTTAATTTCCCTTTGAATTAATTTTATTTTGCTACGTATATTGATGTTATGTGAATGTAATAACATCTTCAAACTTCATTCATCAAAAGATTTTTATATGACTTTGCGTGGTGTGAACATTCTGATGAATTCTTGGCATGCTTCATATAAAATAGAAAAATAAAAAATGATGTATCTTATATTTAGGATATGAAAAAAAAATTAGTCAAAATATAATCTTTTATTTTTCATAATAAAATGAACTGTCATGTTTATATTTAAACGCCATATGTAATTATTAAAATATAAATAAATAAATATAAATATATATATATATATACATAATGTTAACCATTTTGAATGTACCTTAATGAATGTGTCCTTGTCAATCCCTTTTGCTATCTTTAGTATAGAAAAAATATTTTTACTAACATCTTCGTAATCATCATCCATATGTAAGAGAAGAAGAGGAAAAATATATTCACACTTTTCTTTAGATAATACCAAGTTTTTATTTTGAAAAATGGAGTGTATACCTGTTGTCGTACATATACGTATAGAAATATTTGAATCATCTAATAATTTTATTAGATAATCTAATAAATCTAATATGATGTTATTATTTGTTACATATTTTACAATATATGAACATATATATATAGATATTTCTCTATTTTCATGATTCCATGTATCATCTATTTGAGATTTAAGAACACATATTAAATTTTGTATTAATATATTATTTTTAAATATATCTACATGTAATACATTATTAATAAATAATTCTCTTATACAAAATAAGACGCTTTTTCTTGTTTGTGCTTCACTTAAGCCAGCTTTCCAAGTACATAATGGTAACAATATATTTTTTAATATATCCTTTCCGTTTTTTAAAAAAAAAGTAGATACATTTTTTTTTCTTAAAATAAATAAATTTAAAAATAATAAGAATTCTAGTTTAATCAATGAATTTAATTCTTTATTAATTATTAAATAAAAAAAATTCATTAGTTCTTTTGAGTATTTATTAAGTATATCATTACTTATATTACATAAAAGTATATTTAACATATCAATATGATATTTAAAATTATTGAAATCATTTAGATTAATTATACTGTTAATATTTTTTATAAAATTATAATATTCATAATTATAAAAATAAATCTTTTTTGTTTCACCATATTTTTCTATTTCTTCCATTAAATTATTAATTTGAGTATGAGAACAAAAATTAGGATTAGTTTGTAAAATTATTAAAAAGTGAAATAAAATATTAGTATATTTTTTACATTCCTTTTCAATTATATGTATTACATGTTTTAATGTGATTAATATGTATGGATAAGAATCATTGTTTTCATATATTATATTTTCATGTATTAGATAAAAAAGAAAATTTATACATTCTTCATTGAATACATGTTCCTTTTTATTATTTTGTGAATATTTTTTTACGTAATAGCCACCTAATATTTGAGAAAGTATTATAAGAAGAATTTTTTTATTTTGATAAATAATAGATGTATTCTTATCATATTCATTTAAAGAATAACAAATTATATTTTTTTCATCATTTTCTTTTATATTTTTTTCATCATTTTCTTTTATATTTTTTTCATCATTTTCTTTTATATTTTTTTCATCGTTTTCTTTTATATTTTTTTCATCATTTTCTTTTATATTTTTTCCATCATTTTCTTTTATATTTTTTTCATCATTTTCTTTTATATTTTTTTCATCATTTTCTTTTATATTTTTTTCATCATTTTCTTTTATATTTTTTTCATCATTTTCTTTTATATTTTTTCCATCAATTTGTTTTATATTTTTTCCATCAATTTGTTTTATATTTTTTTCATCATTTTCTTTTATATTTTTTTCATCAGTTTGTCTTATATTTTTTTCATCAGTTTGTTTTATATTTTTTTCATCAGTTTGTCTTATATTTTTGTCTTCAACATTCCTATATTGGAAAAATATAGAGTTTAGTTTTCTTTCATCTATTTTATTTATTATAATATTTGTATTGTTACCTATATCATTATTTTTATTATGTATAAGTAAATGATCGTTTGAATAAAATTCGTGTTTTTTTTCTTTATCACTACAAGCTCCTTCTATAATAAAGGGTTGATTCGCTTGTTTCCTTAGATCATTATAACACTTTTGTAGATATGTTTGAAAGTTTTTGTTAAGAAAAATATATTCATTATTATTATTAATATTATTATTATAGTTATTATGTTTATTATTGATTTTTTTTTCTTGCACAAATTTTTCATTCATCTCTTCTATATTATGATTTTTTGTCTCTATTATATTTGAACTGAATTCTTTATAATTCTCGTTTTCATCATTAAATAGATAAAATTTTGTGAGTATCCTTTCAACATCATTTTCATCAAATATCATTTTAGCTATTTCGATAATACATAATTCGATAGGCATTAAATATCCACATATTAAAATTACATAGACTTGTTTACTTAAATATAATAACGATTCATATTGATAAGAATAATTTTGTTCATGTTGATATTTTATATTTTCAAGTAATACAAATAATAAATCATCTATTAATAATGGGGTTGAGGGGTAGTTCAAATACTTGAATGATATATAAGATTTATATATGAATGATAGAATATGTTTAATAAAAAAAAAACTATTCTTATGTGTCAATAATAAAAATAAAGTAATAATACCAAAAAGTTCTTCATTACTATGAAACAAACAACTTTTTTCATAACTTATGATTTCATAATATAATTCTTTTTTTATTTCACAAAAAAAATTATGAACATTGTTTGATATTTTATTCAATGAAAATGTAAAAATATAATTTATATTTTTAAAAAAAATGTCGTATATATCTTCTATTTTTTCAATATTTAATAGTTTATTATATTCTTCTTCATAATTACTTTTTTCACTTTTTCCACAATTTTTAAATGTATATAATAATATATGTTCGTTATTTTTCAAATGGTCCCTATTATTTGTATTTTGTTTATATAAATCATTACATACATTTTCGATAACATCATAACATCTTTTAATAGTACAAGGAACAATCTTCAAATTCATACATAGGAAAATTATAAATATAAGTTTGGCCTTTTCCACATTATTTAAATCTTTAATATTTAAAATCCACATCTCGATACAGTTAATCATTTCATGAATAACATTATTACTTATGTTTGTTCTGCACAATTTTTTAAAACATTCTATTACAGTATGGAGAGAATTTCTATTGGTCTTTATACATGTAATGATTTTTAAGCATTTAATAATAACCTACAAAGAGGGGAATCAAATTATGCGTTGATAAATTAACTATATCGAAAATGAAACAATGACACAAAGTAGGAAAAAATAAAATGTAAATATATATATACACATATATATATATATATATATTTTTTTTTTTATCTACCTCGCGAGTATCATTTTTTCTGACGTGGAGACTGCCTAACAAATTTGTTAATAGGTCTTTATAAATCTGAACAATGAATACAGAAAAAATATTTGTTATTATATATATAAAAAAATTATATATGTTCATTTATATATTTGCTGAATGAAATACTTTGTTATATTCCTCCTTTGTTTCCTTTTGTATATTCAATTCATACAATAATTGGCATGTTTGTTTTTTAAGTAATGGATATGGATCTTTAAGGAGAATTGATAAAGCTGACAAAATATGCTCAAGATATATAAAAATATTTAATATAATTGTAGATGATTGTTGATACATGTTCTTATGTCTACTAAGAATAGTATATAAAAATTGAACAATTTTTAATCGTATATCTTCTTTTTCTTCAATAATTTTATTGTTTTCATCTTCTTTCAATCGACTTGTACATATAAATACAAAATTGTCTTCATTTTTTAACTTTTTAAATAAAATATTATCTAGCAATAAATTATTTAAATTCTTTTCAATCAAGAAATAAATCTTTAGAACAAATATTCTGCATTCATCGAATTCGTCATTTATCAAAATATTTAATGGATCATATAAATTTTCAAGGAAAAATGTACAAAAATTTTCTTTTTCTTCATTATTGCTGCTATTAAAAAAGTTGGATATCATATCGTAAATATTATTTAAGGAATTCATTTTTTTTTCCCTATCCAATACTTTTCTATCATTCAAAATGTGTAGGTGATCATTTATGGTTTTATGGAAAGAATCATAAATTTTCATCTTTAGCAATTTAAATCGTTG
>NC_033656.1:382575-384051 GCF_001601855.1 Plasmodium reichenowi | reverse complement strand
TATATATATAGAGAGAGAGAGAGAAATCGATATAGAAGGATGATAATTATTCCATTGGTAAGAAAATATATATTTTCATATATAAAAAAAAAATATATGTGTTATTTATATATATATACATAACATACATTCCTTCATACACATAATGTCTCCTATTTTTCCACAATAGCTGCAATACAAAAAAAAAAAAAAAAAAAAATTAATTGCACATATGAAAAATTAAGATAAATTAAGTTATAATGTGTTAAATATTTTACTGCGAATTTGTACTTATTCAATTTTTACACGGCTCCTTTATTATTATTGAAAATATATATTTTATATGGAAAAATATATTTTTCCCATATGAAGAGCATATTGTAAAAAATATAGCATATTATATATAACAAGTTATAAATAAAAGAAATTATGTGTAACATATATATATATATATATATATATATATATATATATATATATATATATATATATATACATACATATATATTTTTTTAACCTACACATCGTGTAAAAGTGTAGATATGTAAGAGTTAAAATTTTGAAAGGCTACATTTTATAAAAAAAAAAAATAAATGCATAAAAATAAATATATATGTATTTATATATATATTTATATTTATATATTATATTAACCAAATGAAGAGAAAATCAGTTCATATAAGAAGGAATATTATAAAAGCTCAGAATACGTTGGAAAAATTTGGTATTTTCAAAAAGGTGAATATATTAAAGAAAAGTAGAGATGCTGAAAAGGATAATGAAAAAGAAAATGAGAATGTGAAAAATATTGACAAGAATCATATAAAAGAAAATGAAATGATTTTTATAAAAAAAGAAAAATGTGACGATGAAGAAATGGAATGCATCAAAGAAAAAAGAAATTTATATTATGCTAATGAAAAGGATGTAATAAGAATAAAAAGAGAAAGATGTCATGATAAAGAAGAAAATGAAAAAAGAAATGATAATATTATAAAAACGGAACATGAATTAGAAAATGATATATTATCATCTTCATCTATTAATATAAAAATGGAAATTGGGAAAATAGAAAATAATGAATGTATAAATGAACAAGAAAAAAAAAAAAAAAATGATAATAAAAATAAAGAGATAAATAAAAGTAATAATAATAATTTACCTTTACATAAAATATATGAACCAATATATAAAGAAGATTTTATTAGTGAAATTAGAAGTAAAAAGAATCCATTAATAACAAAAATATTAGACGAAGATTTAAATTTTAATTTAATTTTATGTGGACCTCCAGGTTCAGGAAAATCATCATTAGTTAATGTTATTAGAAATAAAACAAATAATTGTTTTATATCATTATTTCATTTAAATAATTTAAATAATGAATTAAGAAAAGTATATGATAAGTCAGTTATAAATTATAAAATATCAAAAAAAAAATCTATTTTATGTATAAAAGATATAAATAGATTAAATAAAAGTCAACAAGAAAATTTA
>NC_033656.1:373170-377204 GCF_001601855.1 Plasmodium reichenowi | reverse complement strand
TTTTTTTTTTTTTTTTTTTTGGTTCACCTATACTATCATGATATGAAGTAAAATATTTATGCGCATTTCCTTTCCCCTTCAAAACACATAAGGTCATGAATTTCTTTAAAGGGTTTGTTCCTAATTATAAGCATCAAAATATTTTAAATCTAAGAATAAAATCATTTTGTTTTAATTTGAGGACATTATGTGGTAAGTATAATAAAAGTGATAAAAGGAAGTTTCTGATTTTTTCGAATAAATCTATAAAGGGGTATAATAAAGAAAAAGAGCATTTAAGAAAAAAAGTTACACATGTATATAAAAAGGATGAAGGGAAAATAAAAAATTATAAAAATTTTAAAAATAAAAATATAAAACGTTTAAAAGAGAATATTGGAGAAAAAAGCAATATTATGTATCAAAATAATATTGAAACATCTTATAATGATAAACACTTATTTTTAAACAAATTAAATTATAATGATGATGAAAATAAAACACAGAGGATTAATGACAAATATATAATGGATGTAAGTCACATAAAAAATATGTACATACAAAATTGTTTAAAGAAAAATAATATTCTCTATATTTATACATACCAATATTTATTAATTGAATTATTAAGATGTAATAAAAATGTGTTAACAAATTTAATACATTCAGATTGTATAATGTCATATATTATATATAGCTTTTATAAAATAAATACACAAGGATCAAATAATATATATGATAATAAATATGTAAACGATAATAAAGGTCAAAATGTAGATGATTTATTATATATATCAAATCCATCTAAACATAAAGATCTAAACATATTAAAACATGAAGAAAGAAAAGAAAAGAAAAAATTACCATATTCAGAAAATTGTGTATTATTAATAGTTTCATCACAAGAACAAATAAGTTTAATATATGAAACTATTGTAAAATTAAAAATTGATAATATATCTACATATATTATAAATAATGAAAATAATATTGATAATATAAGAAATCATTTATTTTTATACAATATGATTATAATGAATATTGAACATATAAAAAATGATTATGATTTTGAAATATTTCTGGATCATATAAGTTTCCTTGTAGTTGATGATATATATGAAATATATAAGAAAAAAAAAACAAATTTATTAAAAAATATTTTAAAAAATTCTAAAAAAAAACAAGAAACAGATAGCTTTTTTCAAATTTTATTGATAAATAAAATATTTGATGAATGGCTATTCAATGATATCGTACAATATTTAAAGAGTATAAATTATAATATCTATATAGAGAAGAAAAAAATGAATCAATATAATTTATTAAATGATAATATTATTCATAATAATCTTGTAAATACGTTTCGTTGTGTTAATCTAATGCAGTATAAACCAAAAATTCATACACACATGAGTATATATGTACCCTTAAATGATGAAAAGAAATTTTTAATATTATTCAATATTCTAGATAATAATAAAAATAAAAAAAGAATATTAATTTATTATAATAAAAGTGATATATATTCATTCTATTTATATCTTAATTCATATATACCTTGTATATTTTTATCTAATACATTTAAAATGAATTGTACAAAAAATCTCGTACATCAATTTAATACAACTAATGATTATATATTAATAACAAATGATAAAAACATTAACAAAAGTTATGACCTACGAATTAATTTATATATACATTATACATTTGATGATGATATCACATCATATATAGATATATTATCAAATCATTCACTATTTAATTTAAAAAATGTAAATGAAAATAATCAAAATGTACAAAAAGGAGATCATAACAATGAAATAGATAACAATGGTTTGGATATATATTATAAAAAAGTTGATGAACAAATAAATAATTCTTATGATATAGAAGAGTCTATTTTATTTTATAACAAGAAACAATATAAAACATATAATATATTAAACAATCTTGTTAATTTTTCAACCTATACATTACCTACCATAAAATATATGAAATATAATTTTATGAATTTCCTAATACAAGAAATTCAAAGTACGCTTATTGATGATAATAAACATATAACGGAAGCCGAACAAATATATGAAAAATATGGACACACATTTATATCTGCAGCATTATATTATATACAAAAAAAAAAATTATTTCATACAAATAATAAGTATAAAAATAAAACACAAAATGAACAGTTTTCAAATATACATTTTATTATAGAAAAGAATATTTCTATCAATACTAAAAATCAATTAATGAGCTTTTTAAATGAACTTTTAAATTTTAATAAAACTGTAGGTGATATCAAATTTTTTATTCAAAATTACATATATAGTAAAAGAGGATATATTTTAACTATTCCTGAGCATATATATAACATATTACACAAAAATAAAAATTCTATTGAAAATGTTGAAAAATATAAGCATATACATATGTATATTTTATATAACAATTATCAAAAGGATTTTAGATTTAGCTGTGTCAAAAAGGGCAAATACAAGTCAAAAAAAGCAAAGAGGTACAAAAATGTGTATTATATATAAATATATATATATATTTTATTTCGCATAAAAAATGAATTTATATATATATGTCAATATATATATATATATATATATATATTTTTTTTTTTTTTTTTTTTTTTTTTTTAGACGCTTGATGAAACGGTTAAACGTGAAAAGGGAACAAATAGAAATTAATAAGTTAAATAAAAAATTGGCTAGTAGTTTTAAAATAAGAAAAAGAAATGTAAAAAATAATATGGAGTCTATAAAAAAAGCAATGGAAATGTAGATGAGAAAGGTAGTAAAAATTAGAAAAAAAAAAAAAGAAAACAAAAGTAATGTAATTTATAGATATGTCATAATTACAAAAATGGAATCACACAAATATATACATATATATATATATATATTAATTTATTTATATATTTTTTAATATTTGTATAATTTTCAAAAGTGATAACATATTTTTTTTGTTTAATTAATGCCGGCCATCAAGTTTAAGTTGGATGGTAGAGGAGTTATGTTATATTTCTTTCTAAACAAATCAATATCTTTATCAAACCATTTTTCTACATATATTGAATGTAATGGTTTGTTTGTTTGTATTGCAGTTTTATAAGCCCATGGATATAAATTTGTTAATAGTAATTTTCTTGGTTTATATTGGAAATGAAAATAATTTTTAATATTATTTTTTAAGTATATATATTCATTATTTAATTTGTCATAATGTATATCATTATAATTATTATTTTGATATCCATATATAATTGAACCTCTAACATGTGAAGAATTATTTAAGTTATCGAAATAATATTTATATAATTTGTAATAAAAGGATGGGCTTTCTCTTTTTTCTACATGAAAATAATCAGTTAAATAATATTCATATTGTTTTAAAGACATTTCATCAATATAATTATAAGCATCATTATATGTATAATCAAAATTAGGACATAAAAAATTAGAAGGAATATTATGCTCAAATATATATTGGAACCTATATAAAGGTGTCATAAATGGTGCTATTAAAATTGCAAGTAATGTTATAGGTAATTTTGTTTGTATTAATTCGATTAATTTTAATGCTGCTTCTGCTTCTATTGATATATTTAAATTATATACTACATGAGCTATATCATGAATTTGTCTATATCTTGTTAATATATAAGATTCGTTTATATCTTTTATAAAATGTGAAACTTCTCTATCATGTGCATGTAATTTATAAGTTTCTAAAAATTCCATATATTTATAACCTAATGTATTTTTTGGTAACTTCTTTAATTCATTAAAACATATATCTTGACGTATTAATAAAGGTTTCTCTTTTAATATCCTAATCCCTTCTTCATCAGTTCTCATATATTCATATATTTTTCTCACTGCATATTTAGCTGATATATCAGCAGCATGAGCTAATAAATGTGTTCTTCCAGGAGAACTATAAATTCGAAATATTGTCTTTAAAAATATTTCAAATTTGCTCAATTTATTTATATCAATAAAATTAGATTGAAATATTTTTACAAAATTGTACATTCTCCAGAT
>NC_033656.1:362999-371594 GCF_001601855.1 Plasmodium reichenowi | reverse complement strand
AAAAAAAAAAAAAAAAAAAATAAAAAAATAAATAAATATATTTTTTTTTTTTTTTTTTTTTTTTTTTTTTTTTTTTTTTTTGTTTAAAAAAAAGTGGAGGCGTTATAAAGTTCGTTTAACAAAATTGTTTGCTTCTCCTCGTCTTCATCAAATATGCGCTCAATAGATCTTTTTAAATTTAGAAGGATAAAGATTGCTTTTTTTTTCATGAGTTTATTAATATATTTTGTAGATCTCTTAGCTTCGTTATATTTATATTCATTATTATAATATTGTTTTTCATTATTTAATTTTCTACATTTGGTTTTATTTTGTTCGTTTTCAAAAAATATGATTTTTCTTTTCAATTTTCCACTTTGTGTATTTTCCTCAGGGGCATGTATATTTTTATTTTTCATTTCATCTTTATTTTGATCCTTAGTTTTATTTTCATATTTATGTTTATACAAGCTTTTCCTTATACATTTAAAATTTGATATGGAATTTTTTATAAAAAAATATTTGCTGTTTTTTCCCATGCTATTGTAGTTATGTCCTTGTATATCTTTTCTTAGTATTGTATTTTTATAATTTCCCTTTTTAGAAATCAATAATTTATTATTATCGTTATTTATTAATATATTGTTTTCATATGATTTAATATGTTCATTGGGATGTTTTATTGGAATATTTTTATTTGTTGACAATATTATATCTTTATCACCTTGATGATTATTTATTATATTTTTGGAATTGTCATTTTCCTTTTCATGAATATAATATAAATTAGTTAACTTATTTTCATATGGTATGTTACTATAACATCTATCAGATAAATTAATTATATTTTTATTACCATCGTTAGAAATATTTGAATCATTTCTTTGAGGACTTTTATGAATTTCTTGCCAATTATTTTTCTTAAAATCAAAATAATAATTCTCTGTTTTATTTATTAATTTATGAACATACAAATCATCATCTGAATTGTTATTCAGAATCTCTTCATTTGAATTATATCGTATATGATTTAATTCGTATATATTACAAAAATTTAATAAAATATGAAAAAACATTTCCCAAAATTGTGCGTACTTTTTTCTTTTTAACATAAATTTCGTATAGAAATTTTTTATTTTATTTTCATTATTCTTCTCAACAAAATAATTGTCAGACTGTTTTTTTATTTTATCTAAATAATAAAATATCTTTTCTTTATTCTTATTGTCAATGGATAATATTTTAGAATAATCTATAAAATATATATTTTCCTTATCATCATTTTCATCATATAAACTGGAGGAGCATTTATTCTCTTTTTTATTTTTCATCATATCTTCCAAATCGTCTAAACTGTTTAAATTGTTAACATTACGTAAGTTGTTGCTTTGTTTTATTTTTTCTTTGTTCTTACTCATACCATTACTTTTATTCATACCATTACTTTTATTCATACCACTACTTTTATTCATACCACTACTTTTATTCATACCACTACTTTTATTCATACCATTACTTTTATTCATACCATTACTTTTATTCATACTCTTACTTTTACTCATATTCTTCCTCTTGGGGTTCTCTTCATTATCATATAAACAATGTTCATCCATAAAAGAATCATTATTCTCTATACACATATCATCCTCCTCTTGATATACCTTTTCCTTAATCTTTATGAAGTTCTCAATTTCTTTATATTTATCTTTCTTACTACTCTTATATTTCACTTGATCATTTGCAACATCCTTTCCTTTTTTTTTCCTTTTTGTATAACATGTATTACGCCCATTTGTATTATTAAAATGATTATTGTGTGTTGAATATGTAATACCCAAGTTATTTACGGTGATATTATGTTTATCATTCAATGTCCTTTCATATCGGTATTTTGTATGACCTATATGCTTGTAAAATAAAAGGCAGCTAGCTATTTGTGCAATACCAATAAAATCAATATGATAATTATAAATAGAATCATTTAAAAAACTATAACAATCACAATTCTTTTCACCATAAAAAAGATACTTTTTAAAGTTTTTCATATCTATACCTCTACCAATATCTATTAAAAAAAGATTCAAGGGAAAACTCGTAGTTTTTAAAAAGCTATCCTCTTTATTATAATTATTTAATTTGTCTTTACCTAAATATCTATTATTTTTATACAAACTATTAAAATCGAAACTATTTTTATGAATGTTTGAATATTCTTTTTCTTTTTCTTTTTCTTTTTCTTTTTCTTTTTCTTTTTCTTTTTCTTGTTTTCTTTCTCTTTCCTTTGTTTTATACTTATTATTTCCTTTCTTATTTTTATTATATTCACCATTGTATCTTTTTTTCCCCCTTCTTCGCCCTTCTCTATTACATAAATCTTCATTTTTACTAATTAAAATATTATCAATTTTTACATCTCCGTGTAAGACATCTAGAAAATGTAATTGAAGTACAGATACAATTATTTGATAAATAATGAATAAAATTAATTCTTCATTTACACTTTTATAATTTTTCCTAATAAAATAATTAATTAATTCATTTAATGTTATAACATTATTGTGTGTATTCATAATTAAAATGGACATATTTCTTTTTTCTTTCAATGTTTCTTTTTTAATGTTTTCATTTTTTTCTTCCTTGACTTTTTTCTGGCTCTTACTATACTCTTCATCATCACTATGAATTTTATCAACATTATAAATTTTATCAACATTATAAATTTTATCAATTTTGTGATTATTTTCCATATTGTAAATATTTTTGTTATTCTCATTATATGTCTTTATTTCAACATCTTTGCTCTTTTGATCTGAGGCAGATTTATAATGTAGTTCATCCGGAAATATATACCTATTTTCCTTCTCATAAATTTCATAAAAGAGTTGCCTTCCTGAATAATTTACATTATTATATTTTGTGTATTTATTTATTTTATTAGATTTGCGTACCTTTAATAAATATGAAAAGTATATTTCTTTTTTTGCTAAATGTAATTTATGTTGTACTTTGCATGCAAATAATTTGTTATTAATAGTACATTTAAAAATTGAACCATTTAATCCTTTCCCATTTTTACATAAAATTTTCATTATTCTTTTTTCATTCTTATCACTTAATAAACATATTTCTGAATTCTTTTTAAAAGACATGATTAATTCTTTTTCGTTGTATCTAAATATTTTAGTATGATCCATATCATTTATATTGGATTGTATACATGCAAAATGTTTATATCTTTCATTTTCAATACTGTTATAAGGGTTAATTAAATTAATCCCTCCTATTATATAATGATCAAATAAATAAACAATACCTAACTTGAATTTATGATAAATATGAATTAAATTGAATTTCTTCTGTGTATTATTCAATACATTTTCTTTAATATATATTTCACAAGTATCTATAAATGGTTTTTCTATACCTCCAATATTATTATATAAATCATGATATCCTACTTTTAATTTATTTTGTTCTTTTAATATATTTACATGTTCTCCTTCCTTATCATGTATATCAATATGATAATCCTTTTCTTTCAAATCTACCATATTATTATTACTATTATTATTATTATTATTGTTGTTGTTGTTGTTTTTTTTGTTGTTGTTATCACCTTTTAATGACCCGCTTTTTTCTTTTGTATTTACTTCTTCATCCATACTATTAACATATATTTCTTGTAACTCCTTCATTTCTCTTGTTTCTTGGTTGTTATCCAAACTTTCTATTATTAAGGACGATTCCTCATTTTCACTTAATGACAAATTAAAAATTAATTTTTTACTACCTTTTGATTTTAAAGTTTGAATCTTTTTATAAACCTTTTTGTTATTATCAATTATTTCCTTTTCTTCCAACATACATTCTTTTGAATCGTTAAATGTATTTATTTTTACGTTTTCTACTCTTTTGTTATTTTCATTAATACTATCTTCTTCATATTCTTTTAGATCGTATTCGTCATCAATAGAAATATTTTTATGATTAATTTTATTTTTCATGATATTATCAGTAGTATCGTTATTTTTAATACACAAAGATTCATTTGTATCTTTTATAAATTCATTACATGTTTTTTCCTTTATAGTATCAATTATATTTTTACCTTCAGCATTGTTATCTTTTGGAATATTTGTTTCTTTTGTATTTATTATTATTTTATTATCTTTTTTACTATTCGTATCATGTTCATTATCCTGTTGTTTATTCTTTGAATTCGTTTTATTTATATTTACATTATCCTCATGAATTTTTTTCTTATCCCTTTGCAATTGCATATTTTTCTTATTCATTACATTTTCTTTCTTTTTCTTTTCATTTTTCCCCTTAATTTTTGGTTTGGATTTATTTCTTCTTTTCATATAATACTCATAATCATCGGTTGTATTTTCAGAGCTTGTAGATTCATCACTAAAATATATTTTATATTTTCCAACATAATCATTTTTCTTACTTTTTAAATCATATTTTATTATACTATTATTTTCATTAAGATATTTTTCCTTCATCACATTTTGTGATAATT
Organism: Plasmodium reichenowi; assembly: GCF_001601855.1. NCBI lineage: Eukaryota > Apicomplexa > Aconoidasida > Haemosporida > Plasmodiidae > Plasmodium > Plasmodium reichenowi. Next base: position 367,087 of record NC_033656.1, on the reverse strand, counting down.
TATTAACATCAGCTTCATTATTCACTGAAACATTTTCATCACTAGGACAAGTATCTTTTTCCATATTAACCTCAACAGATATGTCTATATCCTTATTATTATTTTCTTCTTCAATAATTATATCATTATTATCCATATTTTCTTTTTCGTCAATTTTATTTTTTTCTTTATCGTTTGGTTCTATTTCATTTTGTTCAATTATATTTTCTTCCTCCATATATATGTCCTTGTTATTTTGATAATTATCAATTTTTTCATTGTTATTTTCATCCTTACATAGAGTCACCATATTATCATCTTCATTTTGCTCATTACATAAATCAATTTTGTTTGGGGTGACACATTCATTGTCCAAATAAGGATTCTGTTCCTTTAAGGGACTCCTATTAACATAATCACATTTTTGATTTTCATCATTTATTTTTTTATCTAATATAAATAAATTCCTTTCCTTTTGATTTACATCAATCATATGATTTTCCTTATGTATTATATTATACAATATGGTTTCAAATAATTTATTAATAATTTTTTTATTACAAAAATAAAAATTACCACTAGGTATATACATTTTATGCTCACCATTTATATGATAATATAGATTACTCTTTTTTCTAATATCACTTTTTTTCACTACACGATGTAGAGAATGTTTTGGATCATTCATTTGCTTCTTATTCATATATATTGATAATTCTTTTGTATTATTTATCAGTACATTATATAATAATATTTGTCTCTTTTTATTTTGAATTTTCCTTGGATAAAAGAAACCGTTAATTTTGTTAATTTCATTTTGCTCATTTTTTTTAATCTTTTTTATATTTTTAATTCTTTTTCTTTTTATTTTTCTTTTTATTTTTCCTTCTACACTCTTTATTTTATTTTGATTTACTTTTTTTTCCTTTTGATCCTTATACTTTTTCTTCCTCAAAAAAATTTCGTTATTATATTTCAATTGTATTATAGATCCATAAAAATGAAATGTCAAAAATTTTTTTAATTGACTTTCATTTTCAATATCTTTTCCATCGTATTCATTTATATCAAAATATGTTAAATTTAATATTTTTTCATATCTTTTTTTTTGTGAATTGTTCAGGTGAATTTTAGATATTTTGTATTTTTGATCATTTTGACTATCAACAATAATACAATTCTGTACATTTTTTTGTTTGTTTAAATTTTCTGTACAATCATTTTTTGATATTAGTTTCTTATCATTATCTTCACATTGAATCAGATTACTGTTTAAATTTCTTTGTCTTAAATAAATAGGAAGATTTGTTCTTTTTTCATGAGAGTTTAATTTTCCATTGGTATATAAGAAATTTCTGTGTGCATAAATGTGGCTCATCATATTTTTATATGTACATTTCATTTTACTAAGTATATGAGCAGCTTTTATATTTTTTTTTTTAAAAAACATCAAATAAATATTTAAAAAGTAATGACACATAGACTTGGGAAGATTAAAATATAAATATATGACAAAAATTTTGATACTTTTATATAAAGTATATAAAGATAAATGAAGAACAAAATTAATATGTTCATTTAAATAAAAAAAACATATTTTCAAAAAATATAAAAGTAAAACTAAATCATATATATATGAAAAGCTTTTGTGACACATATTAATACTTTTATATCCATTACCAATTTGGATAAATTTTTTTAATTTGGGAATATATTCCTTATATTTTTTTTCATATATATATAACATATGTTCATACCATGTATCATATAATTTTATATTTTTTGAATAAGAATAACAATGAAACTTTTGTATTAAATAATTTTGAACATATTTCTTAACCCAATGATATATTCTTAATTTTCTTTGGATAATTTTTTTATTTCTATATATTTCCCCATAACATCTAATTATATTATACTTTATAATATAATCTCCAAAAAAACATATAAACCAATATATTTCATCACAAAAAAGATTAGTACAATTAGATCTTTCATTTTTATTTAATATGATTTCGTAGTTTATCTGAGAGTTTTCTAAATCATTGTGATTTTCATTATTATTTTCACAAATATTTTTATTCTCACTTAAAGGAATATCATTTATTTCTTCATCAAATTTATCTTTATTTTCTATCTTATCCTTAGCATCGCTTTTTGAAACAACATTTGTTTTGTCATTATTTTGATATAATTTTAAATAAACAAAAATGAGAACATTCAAAGGATTCAATGTTACAAATAAATAATTTATTAACAATTTTTTGAAATGACAATTAAATGTTTGGAATAATAATGTATGCTTCTTAATATAATATAGTACATATTTTATACTATCATATTTAAATAATATTCTTGAATATTCCTTATTTACTATTTTTTCAATATCACTCTTTCTTAATTTATTTATAACATAACAATTATTAGGATCATTTATTTCATCACCAGTTTTATATTCCAATATAAACGTATGAAATTTATATCCAAACGTTGACAAATAAAAATCCAAATATTCTTGTAAAACCTTGGAAAACTCACAACTCGCTTTATTACCCTTTAACTTTTTTAATGCTTTCTCATATTTTCTTATATTTATTAAAACAAGTATAAATTCTTTAAAGTCTTTATACAAAACACTGCTTTTTTTTTCTTCAATAATCTTATTTTCATTTTGTCTTTTTACAATATATATTTTCTTAAGGTGATTTTTTAAGTAAATCTTTTTAATATCTTTCCTAAACATTATTCAAAATAAGAAATAAAAAAAAAAAAAAAAAAATCACATATATGTAAGCATATATTTTTTTTATATTTTTTTTTTTAATTTTTTTATTGTTATTTTTTTATTTTGCGGTTTTTCCTTTTTCTCAGGATAAAATATTCCGAATAACCAATCGATCATATGATGAAAAGTTTCTCAGAAATTTAAACAAATGAACGAATTGAGAAAAAATATATAAAAGTAATAAACATATTTCATACTTCAATTTTTTTTTTGTATGAACACACAACTTAATTATGATGGATAGAATATTATGTAAAAAAAAAAAAAAAAATAATACATATATATATATATATATATATATATATATATATATATATATTATTAATGAAGTTGTTAATTAGATATAATATATAATCATTATATATATATTTATTCTGTGCATAATACTTCAATGTACAATTATGAATTTATTACTTGAAATAAATTAAATAGTAATGAATTATTATTATATTCTATTATATAATAACACATTCAATATTTTTCTTTCAAATAAATATTATTTTTGTATTTTAAAATGGGAGAAAAAAAAAAAAAAAAATAAAAATAAAAAAAAAAAAAAAATAAAAAAAAATAAAAAAAAAAATAATAAAGTTATAAAAAAAAATAAATAAATAATAAAAATAAATAAATAAATAATAAAATATACATACATAAATATAAACATGCATATATTTTTTTTATTATATTCATTTTATACTATCTTTCATTTTTACAAATATTATACTAAATTAAAAGATAGTAATATTTACTTTGATGTTATTAAAATAGAGAAAAAAAATATATAATATAATAAGAGAGAAAAAGAAGTTTATATAATGTTTAAAATATGAAAAATAAAGCTTATATAGCAAAACACACTAATAAATAAATATATATATATAAACATTAAAAGAAATATATATATATCATATATATATATTATGACCACCACACACCTATACACATAACATATATATTTTATAAAAATATATAATTTTATAAAACTATATTTTTTTACCACTTTAAAGACATTATGTATATAAATACATGATATATTAAAAATATTAGCAAAATAAAAGGTTACAACTTTTTAAAAATCCTATGATTAACTATCAATTTTATTTACTTTTTTTTTTTAATCCAAAATTAGATATTTTTTAAATTCAAATAACAAAAAAAAAAAAAAAAATATATATATATATATATATACATATATATAAAATATAATATATAATATATAATACTTAACTACGCATATATAATCATTGATTTGATATATATATATATATATATATATATATAGTAATAATATTTATATTATTCCATATATATGGACATTTATCAG
>NC_033656.1:361124-362599 GCF_001601855.1 Plasmodium reichenowi | reverse complement strand
ATAGATATATTTAAAATTACATATCCTTCCTAATTTTTTTTTTTTTTTTTTTTTTTTTTCTTATTAACTCCTTTCCTTGTGTTCCTCGATGTTTTCTTTATATCCAAATATATTCTATATAAGGTGTTACACTATAATACATAAGAAAATTCCCCAAAAAAAAAAAAATAAAAAATAATAATAAACAAAGACAATATGACTGGCTTGTTATTTTTATAAAAACGTATGTATACTCAAACTATATAAATTGTAGAAACTTTAAGAGTCCTGGATATTTTTTTTTTCCCAATTACTATAAAAAAAAAAAAAAAAAATAAAATAAACAAGTTTTAGGTTAATATTAATTTGGCTTTATATAATACTTGTGATTATTTGTTTTTACACTTATATTAAAATGTATGTATATATATATATGTATTTATTTATTTATTTATAATTATATATATATAACAAAGATTCATCTCTATATGGACACAATATGATAATCCTTTTCATTTGTTTTATCATTATATTTTTATTATTACGAATAAAATGGATCATAGTTAAATTTATCTACACCAAAAAAAAGTAAGTCCACCAATAATAACATGAACGCACATATGCTTATAAATATCCTGAACAAGTAAGGTAAAAAAAAAATTTATATATGAAATAAAAAAATTAATGTTATAGCTAATTTTATAAATTATTCATATATTTTCCGTCTATTAATTAATTTTCTTCTTTTCACAATTCAAATTATATATATAAATTAAATATTTTGCGGTTTATTTATATTTTAATATTAAATTTTTTTTATTTTTAATACCACATATATCTATTAGCGTCTACTGCTGCAAATGAACAAAATACCAGAATAACAGTAATTCCAAAAAGAAAGGCTATAAAAATAAAAATTTTGAATAAAATGAATTCTTTTCCAAAATTATATAATTCTTTGTTTTTCTTTTTTTTGGATCATAAAAAAAAAAAAATATCTATATATGTATATATTTTATGTATATAAAAATTAAAAGGTTATCTTATGAATAATCTTACATCTTCTGGATTTATCACTCATTTTGTTATAATTTCAATAATTTAAATGAACATGACTTTTTATTTTCATATATTATATATATAAATATATATAATACTGTTCCAAAGAAAAAAAATATTATATTAATTTTAATTAACTATAATATATATTACTATAATATATACATAAAAAAATTATTATATATATAAGCATATAATAAATAATGGTTGATGAATTAAATATAAAATGTATATAAAAAAATTCCGAATACTTCAAAAAAAAAAAAAAAAATCAATAAAAAAACAAAGAAAAAGGAGCTAAGATTTTTCTTTTTAGGAAATTATATACTTCAAAAAAAAAAAAAAAAAAAACACTATATAATGGTTTAACGTATATAAATATTAATTATATTATATATAATTATATATAATGTAATAAATATATTATAATATATATT
>NC_033656.1:352978-361024 GCF_001601855.1 Plasmodium reichenowi | reverse complement strand
AAAAAAAAAAATAAAATATAAAAAAATAATATAAAATTTAATAAATAAATAAAAAAAAAAATAAAAAAAATAATATTTTTTTTTTTTTTTTTTTTTTTTTTTTTTTTTTTGGTATAAACTATTTTTTGCGCATGCATTAATTTTTTGTATATATAATATAAAAAAAATATATATTATATCTTGAGATTAATTTTTAATTATCCTTAACTTTTTGAAAAACCTGAATAATATAATTATCAGATTTTTGAATTTTGTTATTTTTAACAATATTTATCAAATGATTATTAACCTGAGCAAAAATAAATTAATAAATTATTTAAAGATATATATATATAATATATGTATTAATTATATATATATATATATATATGTGTAAATCTTAGGAAAGGATTCCCTTATATTACCAAACATAAATACAAAATATATTTTAAAAATAAGGGAAATTAAGAAAATTAGGAGTTTTTAAAATTATGATAATGAGGATAATATTTAATATATATCATATATAGGAAAACAAAAAATTATATTTAAGTATTTATGAAACATGATAAATAATATTATATAATGAAATATATATTTATTTTCTTTCCTTTTAGCTTACATCTTTGTTAGTAGGAAGTAAAATAGGTTTATTTAGAGATGAATCAAGCTTAAACCATGAATCTATAAATAATAGAAATATAACAAGAATGACATATGATGTTATAAAAGAAATATAAATTATATTTAAAAAAAAAAGAAAAAAAAAACATTGTATTATTTTTTAAAAATCTTTTCTTTTTATAATTTCGTCCTTATTTTATTTTATTTTATCTTTTTAGTTATATATATAAATATATATATATATTTAATACATACCTGATATTTTTCGTATGGTATAAAAATGTCTATGATGATATATGTCAAAAAATTTTAATTTTACAATATTTATAATGAATGCTATTAATGTTTTATCATTCAGTTGTTCGTCATTAAATAATATAGGAGAGTTTTTATGATCTTTTAACTTTTGACATATTTCTTTATTATCAACCCATTGTAATTCCATATTATGTTTGTTCATTAAAAAATACAAAACACTTATATTAAAATTCCCAAAGGAATACATACCTCTTTTAATATAAGAAAAAATATTTGTATTACTACTTTCTATATTATTTTTTCCCTCATTATTAGTACTATCTGAATGGTTGTTATTTGTTTGATGATGATTTTCATTTCCTTCATTCTCTAAAATATTAAGGGAATCTATTCTATATTCACATTCCTTAAAATCATTAAATGTATATACATGAGCTTGCAATATATTGTTTGTCGTATGAACTAGGCAATATAGCCTCCTCTGTTTTTCAAAGTAAACATTTACATATCCCTTTTCTGTAGGTATTCTATGTGTTTCATAGTAGCACATTTTTCAAATATAAATAAATCAATATATAAATTAATATATAAAGGAATAAATATAAATATATATATATATATATAATGAAAATAATAAAAAATAAAATAAATAACAAACTACAAAATATAATATAATATAATAAATATTAACTTTACAAGCTATATTCTATAAATGTATCTGAAAATGATACATTATATTATAAAGGTAAATTTAATATATTTTTTAAATGCCCAAAAAAGAGAAAACAAATATTTTATTCTTTATTGTATTTTTATTAAAAATGCACATTAATAATTTAATTAAAATTAAGAAGTACATTTTACTTTTAATGTCATGTACATATATTTAAGAAAATAATAGTAATATATATATTTATATATAAAAGTAGTATTAACGATTAATCCTTTTTTTTCATTAATTTTACGTTTTTTTTTTTTTTTTTTATATTTTTCTTTGAAGTGTATATAATATAATTTTACTATTTTATGGTACCGACATATTGCTTTATATAAGTATACAAAAATTCAAAACAAAGGAAAATTAAAAATTTCGAGAAAAAAGAAAAAAGTCGGAATAATATAATGTTGTACACCTTTTGAATTTTTTTTTTTTTTTTTCATTCGCAATTTTATTTATTTTATTGCTATTTTGTTTTAATAATCAATAGCAATCTTAATAATAATAACAAAAGAAAAAAAAAAAATTAAAAAAATATAAAAGTTTTTATACATACATACATACCTATAAATGAAGTGCATTTTTTTTGATGTTATATTCCAGTAATATATTATGAACAGAAAATGAATGATTATATATATATATATATATATATATATGTATGCATAAGATGACAAAAAAAAAATAATCTGAATTTATAATAACATAAAAAAAAAAAAAAAATATATTAGTTTATAAATAATAAAAATGAAGAAGAACGATGCAAAAGAATAATGAAAAAGAAATATAAATATATAGGAACATTTTATTGAGTACAAAAAAATTTGAACATTTTTTAAAAATGTTTGAAATATATATAAAAAAATTATTTTCATTTTTATTTATATGTATATGATTTTTATTATTATCTATCGTATTATTATTATTTATTATATTATTTTTATTTATATTTCGATTCATCATATTAAGTTCATTTTTTTCCACAGATGATTTGTCATTTATATATTCTTCTTTTTCATTTATACCTGTATCCTTTTCGTTAGATGAAAAAAATTTAGCACACAGTAATTTTTTTTTTTTATTGTAAATTATAATTTTTTGTCTTAAAACAATTAGCGACTTTTTTGTATTATTATCATTTGGATTTATTTCTAGTACTTTCAAGAATTCTCTTTTTGCATCGTCATATAAATCGAGGCTCATATAAGCTTGCCCCTTCCTGTAATATGCTTTTATGTTATCTTTATCTATATTTAAAACCTAGAAAATAAATGAACATAAATAAGGGATATATATATATATATATATATGTATGTATGTATGTACGTATATATAATGAAACCAAAAGTAATATATAAAAGTTCAAAAGGGGATTTTTTTATATAAGTGATGATAATAAGTACTAGTACATAGGAATATAAGAATTTAAGAAGATATATACATATATATATATATATATATATATATATATATATATGCATGTATATATTTGTTTATTTATTTATTTGTTAATATGTTATATAATATACCGTTGAGCATTCACTTATACATTCATAAAACATTGACATGTGAAATTTGGTTAGAGCCATATTTAGATGTAAATTAATTTCTAGTTTTCTTTGTTCATTTTCTTCCTCATTTGTATCTGGAAAACTATAATCTAATTGTATTAATCCTTTACGAAAATAAACACAAGCAAGTTTATAATTTTTTTCATAAAAGGCTTTTTTTCCTTCTTCATTAAATAAATTTGAAGCATTAATTTTTTCTTTTGTTGATTTTTCATATAATTGTCTTTCTTTTGAATGGTCATGAGAACATGGGTTTTTATTATTTATAAAATCATGTTTATGTTCTTCTCTATGTCTTTCTTCTTTTTCTTCATTCTCAATATCATTTAAACATTCTTCAAACTTACTATAATCTAGTTCATATTTTGATGGTTTATTCTTCAACTCACATATTTTTCTCTCTGATTTTTTAAGTTTCTTCTGATTATCTAATTCTTCTTTTATTTTTATACTATCTTTTACAAAGTTGTATAGATCTTCTGATGTTTTCACACCCATTTGAAATAATACAAATATATAACCACATAAGCAATGGGAAATAATATATATATATATATGTTTGTATGTATTTATTTATATAATACACAAAAAATAATATTGTATATAATTATGGTATATATTATTTTAATTCATAACAAAAACAAAAAAAACAATGAAAGGAAAGGAAAGGAAAGAAAAGAAAAGAAAAGAAAAGGAATGTTCAAATGATAAGAGAATATATAAATATATATATATATATATATATAATAAAATCGATCAAACTAATTTTATAATATACATATAAAATAAATGTATAAATATAATATAAATTATATATATATATATATATATATATATTTAATTTTTTTTTTTTTTTTTTTTTTTTTTTTGTTTTTATTGGTATATTCGGACAGGAGTAAAATATGAGAAATAATGAATGAACATACGTATATAAAAAATAAGTTAAAAAAATACATAAATATATAAATATATATAAATAATAATTATATATATATATGGTAATATATAGTATAGTATACATGTATTAATGCTATGGTATATAAATAATATATATGTACAAATTTTTTTTTTTTTTTTTTTTTTTTAATCAAATAAACATTTTAACTTTAATTTGTTAAAAAAAGAAATATATATATATATATATATATATGTTTGTTTACTTTTTTATAAATAATATAATTTTTAATACTTAACAAGAAACAACATATTATGTATATATATATATATATATATATATATATGTATAATATTAGTACCACATTTATAACAGTATGTTTTTTAGCAATAATATAAAAGAAATTAATAACAATGGCTTAATTTTTACAACAGTAGAAAGAATAAATATTAAGGAGCTTTTAAAGATAGCTGAAGAAAATGAAGTAAGAAAAAATAAAAAGGATACCATAATAGATTATATATCTTATTTAAATAATAAAAAATGTTTGATAAAATTAAGAAAGTTATTAAAGAGTCATTTAATAAATAGCCAAATAGTAATAACAAATTTTTGTGATAGATCTAATGAATTATTTAATAGTAAATATATATTTGAAAATGTTATAAATAATAAAAGATCATATTTTATAAAAAATTTATATTTATCCAGCTTATTTAGTAGTGATTATATTACATATATTATTAAGAAATATGATCAAGTTATGGTATCTTATAATTGTAAATATGATAATAAAATATATATAAATAATAATATCCTCTATTTATGTATTAACGATTTAACAAAATTAAGATTAATTAATCACAAAAATGTATACAAAGACAAATATATGTTGAATCATATAGTATCCATAGATATATGTAATGATAAAGAAAATAAGGATACCATAACATATAACAAAATAAATCATACAAATAAATGCGTTAATAAAAATATTACAAATGAATGTATGAATATAAATTTAATAAATAAAACATCCATACCAAATGAAAATCACGGTAATAGTAATAATAAAGAAAAAATTGGCGGGAAATTAAGAGAAATTTATGAAAATTTTTTTACGAATTTGTATACATATCCAGTAGATTTATTATGTATATACAATAATTGTGATGAAAATTTTATTAGGATATTAAAAAGTATACTAGTCAATAATAAATCTATAAATGTTCAAATATATCCACTATATATGAAATATCATGAATATTCATATAAATTATGTGGGGCTCTATTTTCAAAATTTTCAAAATTTTCAAAAGATTCAGAAAAAGAAGAGGGGAAAATAGGCACACATTTTATTTACAACATGTCGGTTGATGCAAAAAATAATGCTACTATTAATAATAATTACAATAATAATAATAATAAGGGTCCATATTCTTTTATGAAAAGTCAATATAATAATATAATGCAAAATGAAATAAATATGAACCAAGTTGCTGATATATATAATGATATTTTTTCTAACTCTTCTATAAATCAACACAATAATAATGAAATTATACAAAAATGTTATAACGTAAAAGATAATTATACAAATCAATGTTTAAATAAATTTAATCACGAATTAAATGAAAATCATAATATATATTATTCATCTCATTTTTACAATGATAAAAATATTAATAACCCTTATGTATATATAAGTAAAAATGAGATGGACGATAAATTTTTTTATGAACTGAATATGGAATATATAGAAAAGGAGATTCTTGAAAAATATTCTTGTGATGATCATAAAATAAAGAAAAATGAAAATATAAATATTAAAATAAATAATAATCATGATGTATCATCATTTTTATGTAACTCTAAAAATCATACAAATGTCATAAACTTACATGATATATACAATAATAATTCTAATAATAATAATGATGATAAAATAAAAAAAAAAAAAAAAAAAATACACAAATTTAATGATAAAAAATTTTACGTGAATTATAATTCATCTTCAAGTAGTGATATAAGTATATCATTAACTCAAAATGGAGATTATAAAATTATTAATACACCAAAGGAAAAAAAAAAAAAAAAAAACTTAAAAAATGATCATATTTCAAATGAAAAAAAAAAGAAAGACGAATATGAATATGAAACATATAAAAATAAAAAAGTTGAAAGTGTTCTTAAATTCTTACAGAATTATAAAAACTCGTACTATGTAAATAATCAGCATTTATTAAAAAAAGAATGTCTCCATGATATTATAGATAATATGAAAAATATGAAAGATTTTTACATTAAACAAGATCATTCTGATAACGAAGATGCCAAATATAATAATTTTATTCTTTATTTTATGGAATATATAGGTAGAATTCTTTTAGATATTAAATTATGTTGTAAGCAAAATACAAATATGTTAGTTAAAAAAAAAAAAAAATTTTATCAAATCCAAAAAATTATTTTTAATAATGGTCTCATAGATATGAAAAATGTTCAAAATTTAAGTAATTTTTTAATTCATACATTAATTAAAAAAGAAAACAATAATGATAGTAAATTACATTATGTTTTAACTATATATGGACAGGATAATAATTTTATTAATTATGATAGATACTTACAAGAAGGATCTAATCAAACGTGCATTCACATTTGTTTCTTTTCTTCTAAAGGAGATGTTTATATAATGATTTTAGATACACAAAATAGGATATTATAATATATATGTGTATATGTTGTAGTTTTTATTTGTATATAATATTTTAATATAAACCACATATATATATATATATATATATATATATATATATATATATATATATATGTATACGTACATATACACATATACATACATATTATTTTTTTATTAATTTTTATAATACCAATATTTTAATTTTGTCATTTGTTTTTTTAAGTATTTATTTAAAACATAAATATATAGTACATATTTTATATTTATAATGTTATTCATATATTTATCTTTGTTTATAAAAACTGCATCATTTTCAATATTTGATTTACCATTTTAAATATTAAACAATTGGAAGTTTCTCTTTTTTTTAATTTTTATAAATAAAAAAAAAACAAGCCACATAATAATGAATGAACTATCATGAAATATTAATTAAAGGGGGGGAAAAAATATATGTGGATAATATGTATGAAATTATTATAAAAATAAAACAAGATAAAAAATATTAAGTTTAATTATATGAATGTGTTGTCATACGCTTCCATAATTGTAAAACTATGGGTAAATTGTGTCAAAAAAAAAAAAAAAAAAACCAATAATTTTTAACACCATATATATATATATAATATTTATATATTTATATTGATTTTGCTACTTAACATAATTTACATATTAAAAAAAATTATAATTCTTATTTATATTATTTTTATAAAGATATATATGTTAAGTCATTTTGGTTTATTTAAAATATCTAAATATTTCTTATAATGAATAATTTGAATATATCGTAGGACCATTAAAATTTCCATACGCTCTACAAATATAAGTAAAATTAAAAGAAAAATAAAATTATATATATATATATATATCAAATTCATAATAAAATTATATACAACTGAAAGTGTAATATATACGATCAATTGACCTATTTTCATTATGTGCAAATGTTACTTTTGTTAATGGTATATCCTCATCATTTTTCATTTTAAACATCTGAAAACAACAGGAAACTGGATTGTGATCACTAGACATTATTATACCTAAACAAATAAAACAGAAATGAAAAAATTATACAATCGAAAAAATATACCATAATGGACTATATATATATATATATATATATTAAGTACTTATCAAATAATATCATTACTTTTTTCTTCAGGTATTGGCGATAGATAAGAATTAGGAACAAACACCAAACAGTTTTTTGTCTTCTCACATGACCATTTAAAAATGCGATCTGTCCACTAGAGAAAAAAAATGTAAACAATTAATAAAATAAAAAGAAACAGCCAAATTG
>NC_033656.1:345331-352630 GCF_001601855.1 Plasmodium reichenowi | reverse complement strand
AAAAAAAAAAAAAAAAAAAAAAAAAAAAAAAAAAAAAAAACCAAAATAAAAAAAAAAAAAAAAAAAAAAAAATAGCCAAATTGTATATAAAAAAAAAAAAAAAAATGGCCAAATTGGATAAAAGAGGAAAAAAAAAAGGAGATATTTATATATCTACACAAATATAGATCTTACAGATGGTATTCTAGTTTCCTGCTTTCCACCTTTGTACCATTTTATATTGTGTATAAGTTTATATTCCTTCTGAACCCATTCAGTGTCACTCCTATTAATGATTGGTCTGTTTCCATTTTTTTTATATGTTGGTAGAAAGTTAATAGGTAATTCTTGAAAACTTATAGACAAGTCATAAGAATATGCCGAATGTCCTTCATCATGCTTAAGTAACTCTTTCAGATTATCCGTTTTCAAATAATGAATTACCTTTTCTATATGTATTCCATGAACCCTGAAATTAAAATCTCCCATCCAAATAACATGATGAAAAACATCCTTAAAATTTGAGGTACTTTTATTACTGAAGTATTCACTTAGTTTGGTCAATATAAATTCTCTTGATTTTTGTCTAATTTCTTGATCCTTTGCTGGCATATGACACCCAATGAATAAAACAAATTGATTGAATATATTTAATAAAATGGAGACACAACCTTTACTATTATTTAATTTATTAAAAGCTATAGATTTTGATGCACACAATTTCACAGGTCCTCTTGGATGTAATTTTGATTTCCTTACCCACGCAGCAATAGTTGTGGATTTCATTTGTAAAAAAGCTCCATCACCATATCCAGATAATTTATAGTCTGCTAATGGTAGAAATAAATAGGTTTCTTGATTTATTTCTTTTAAATACATAGATAAGCAGTTTATTATATTATCAGATATGGATTCTTGTAAACATATTACATATATATCATAATATGGTTGTATCCAGTGAGAAAATATTAATGTATCTGTAGGTTTACATGTTTGAAAAAATTTCTTTTTTATATTTGTTATATTACAAATTTGTTCAGCGTTTTGATTTTTTATATTTCCTGTATAATTATTTGACAATTTTGTAGATTCGTTTGAGGAACCTTCACTGAATTGATCGTCACTGTAGTTTTTTGGAACTTGTAACATATTGTATTCTTTTGATTTGATATTATCAAGTTGATTTTTATCATTTCTTGTTAAATTTATTTCCTTATAATATTGGTTATTAGAAGAGTGGTTATTACCAAATTTTTTAGGTATCATGTCATTTAGATTATTATTTGTATTATTAAAATTATCTATATTTTTATGGTTGTTAATTTTACAAATATCATAAAAATTAAGATCGTTAAAATTAGATTTTCCATCAGATGTGTCGGTACAAGATAAATTATTAATTTCTTTTTTTTTTTGGTTATGAATGTAATATTTTTGATTATTATTTACAGAGGTATTATTATTAAGAGAAATAACGTGGTTTTTATTATTTGTATGTAATTCTTTTTCTTGAATAGTTTTATCCTCCGTTTCCATACACACCAAAGGTGTTAAAGAACGTAAAGAAAACCTTTCATTTAATTTCATAGAGTAAATATCATTTTGTGTATTCTTATTTAAATGGTTTATAGAATATCTTTTTTTATCACAATCATATTCTTTAGAGAAATCAAAATATTCACAATTCCATGTACCTACATATATACTTATAGGTACATTTTTAATAATGTTATTATCTTCTTGATTTAATATTTTCTTCTGTCTATTTGTAAAATAATTGTATCCTAAAACTTTTTTTTTTTCAAATTTATTAAAAGGTTTATTATTATTATTATTATTATTATTGTTAGCAGTAGTTGTATATAAATTTATACCCAAGGTATGTCTTTTTACATTAGATTGTTGTGTTTCATTCTCTTCCTTACATATTTTAATATCATTACTAGCTATTTGATGATTTTGATAATTATCCCTATCAAAATTATCTTTAATAATATTCCTACTAAAAGGTGCATCACTTCTACTTCTGAATTTAATGCCGAGTGTTTTTTTAGGTTGACTAATATTATTCATTTTTTCATCCTTTAAATTAAATTCGCTTTTCGCATTTATAATTAGCTGTGGTTTATTATCATGAACTTTCCAATTTTTATTGAATCCAGATTCTTTTTTATTATTAACTTTTATATTTATATTTTTTTCAGAATTATCATACATTTTTATGGATACACATAAAAAGACAAAATATTACATAAAATGAAATGAAAGAAGAATGTATTAAAAAAAAAAAAAAAATAAAATAAAAAGGAAAGAAAGAATTTAAATATAATATAACATTTATAATTTATAAAATTTTATATATTTCCATAAAATATATATATATATATATATATATACATTCCCATTTACACAATTGTTTAGCCTTGTTCATACTAATTAATCTAGTAAAAGTAAAAAGTAAATATAAAAATTAATGTTTATAAATATATATATATATATATATATATATATATATGGTGATCAAAATATACATGCATATGTTCTGTTATTTATAAGAGAATTAATCACGTGGATGAGAACATTATATAAATACATATACATATATATATATTATATATATATATATATATTTTTTTTTGAAAAGGAAAAAATAAGAAATATAAAGTATTCAAAAAGTAAACAGGAAAAATTAGCTTAAGTCCATATTTGTATAACATATAAAAAAAAAATAATAAGTGAAAAAAAGAAGATAACGAATTATTACTCCACACCGTAATTATTTATATATTAAAAAATTATAAAAACTTTATGCATAATAAGAAAAAGAAAGAGAATTCGTCGTAACCGAAGAAAAAAAAAAATAATATAAAAAAAAATTAAAAAATATAACATAATATAATATAAGAAAATTAATTCAAATGGATCAAATGAAAAGAAAAATAGTTTAATGAAAGATATAACAATTTGATAAGACTGTCAAGTCCAAAAAAAAAAAATAATAAAAAAATAAAAAGGAAGAAATATAAAATAAAAGAGAAAACAAATAATGATAAATATAAAATTTATGTATATATTATTTTTATTTATATGGATAAATGAAGATAAGTCTTCTTCAATAATATATATATATATATATATATATATATATATATAGGAAATGATATTTTTACATAATCATGTTTATCCTCCTTTTTTTTTTATTTTTTTTTTTTTTTTTTTTGACTTTGTAAAAAACAAAAAAAAAGATTAAAAAAATATTAAAAAAAAAAAAAAAAAAAAAAAAAAAAAAAAAAAAAAAAAAAAAAAAAAAATGGACATTTTTATTTTGGGATATATTAATACACACACATATATAAAAGCTTTTAAAAAAGAATGATGATTAAAATGTTGTCTTATTTTCTATTTAATGAAATTTTTTTTTTTTTATAAAAAATTTTCCTTCTATCATCATTTTAATTTTTTTCCATGATATAAATATATTTTCATTTTTTGTCGCATCAAAGAAAAAAAATATATATATATATATAATGCAATTATAAAAAAAAGGTTCATTAATTATATATATATTATGTGTGAAGGGAAAATTAAAGAAAAAGGAAGAACATATACATGTTTGTATCATAATTGTCTTTTAAGTTCCCTTTTTCAGTTACCAAATTATGAAAAAATATATAGGACACTAGGATGAACATATATATATTAAGATTTTTTTTTTTTTTTTTTTATATTTATTTCGAATGCTCAAACAAAAAGAAAGGAAAACAAATTAATTGTATATAATTAAGAAAATGTTCGAATATACTATAACAGTTGGTTGATTTTTTTTCTTGCTTTCTTTTTATAAATAAATATAAAAAAAAGAAAAAATGATCAAATATGTTGACATTATAATAATTTCAATAATATTCCTTTTGTTTTTTTGTTTTTTTTTTTTAATGTAACTTATTTTTGTTTGTTGTTAATATCTTTTCTTTTTGAAGATCTATTAACAATGTTCATAATGCATGCGTATAAATATACGGAATATTTTTATAAGGATATAAAATTATTTGTATAAATTAGGAATCATAAATATATTATATATGTATATATTAAATTATATATATATATATATATAAAAGAAGAAATATGTTTATCAAAGTTTATATTAA
The DNA here is from genome assembly GCF_001601855.1 of Plasmodium reichenowi. Lineage (NCBI taxonomy): Eukaryota > Apicomplexa > Aconoidasida > Haemosporida > Plasmodiidae > Plasmodium > Plasmodium reichenowi. The sequence continues at coordinate 348,500 of NC_033656.1, read as the reverse complement.
TAAAGAAAAAGATATTTAATTTTTTATTATTTTATGTATCCTAATATATATATATATATATAATAAAATAAAATTTATGCCTTATGTATAATGCCTGAATAATATTACTTAAAATTTACACATGAAATAAAGGATTATTATTATTCTATAGTAAATTTTCAAAAAAAATAAAAATAAATAAATAAATAAATATATATATATATATATATATAAGTGGGGAAAAATAAATAATTCAAATTAAATACGCGCAAAGTTAAAATAATATATTTAAATATATTCTTAATTTTTATACTATTTATTATGTTAAAATGGATATGTAATTTTTTTAGCTATTTTTTTTTTTTTATAAAAATATGAGATTTTCGCATATTTTTCATTCCTTTCTTTTATTTCCTCAGACAAAATATATATCCAACAGAAATTTTTTGTTAAAAAATTTTTCAAGCTCAAATAAAATGATACATACCTTCGATTTTGAGGTTTTTGGAAAAGTACAAGGTTTGAATATGAAGATAAAAAATAAGTGAATTGACGAAATATATATATATATATATATGTATATATTATTTTATTTGTTTTGAGGGTATATTCATTTTATGATGATATAATAATTATTCATAAAAAAATTATTTTTGGCAGGTGTTTTTTTTCGAAAATATACCAAGTTGGAAGCTGATAAATTAAACATAAAAGGTTATGTTCAGAATACTAATGTAAATACTGTTATAGGTAGAGCTGAGAGTGATAACAAAGAAACGTTGGAGAAGTTTAAAAACTTCTTGACTAATATTGGTAGCCCCTCTTCAAAAATTAATAAATGTGTTATAAGTAATGAGAAGGTCATGGACAATTACTGCAGTCCTGATTTTACCATAAAGAGATAAAAAACAAAGCACAAACATATTATATATATATATATATATATATATTTAAAATTTTTAATTTTTATTTATTCTTCTTGTCCGTTATTTTTATATTTCTCATAATAAGAATAAAATATATAGACATATTATTCATTCACTCATTTCCTTTTTTTTTTTATTTTTTTATTTTTTTTTATTTTTTTTTATTTTTTTATTGAGGTGTTTAAAAAAAAAAAAAAAAAAAAATGAAAAAGGCTTCCAAGAATTCGAGTTATCATGGCCTTGAAAAGTCATTAAGAAGACGAGGAGGTAAGATAAAAACTATTTATGAAAAATACAAGGATATAGATTTTCAAAATATAATCGATGAGAAAATTAAATATGTGTGGAATTACATTAACCATATTGATGATATTATAAGTGACGAGGAATTTTTAAAAGAGGAAATAAAACAAAAATTAGAGAAAAAACAGAGCTTAAAAAAAAATGATGATTTTGATGAAATTATATATTATAATAAAAATGTAAAAAATTTAATTAACATACAAAAGGTAAGAAAAGCATTATATCATTTTAATATTAAAGTTGATATGGAAGATATTATGCATATGTTTTTATATTATACAAATCAAGATTATTTCTTAAAATTTATACAAAATAATATTTATTCAAAAAATTATGTAGAAAGAAAAATGGACAAATATAAATTCACCTCTATAAATATTAACAACTTATACATTAATTATGAAATGTTCAAATTTATTTTTTTAAATATAGATATGAATATTGAACAAAATGGTCAAATATGGTAGACAAATTTTTATGTACGTATGGAATTTTACCATAAAATTTTAAATATAATAATAATATATACATATATATATATATATATATATATATATATATATATATATATAATAAATATATGTATTATATGATGTTTCATTTTTATTTTCTTTCTTCCTTTTTTTTTCACAAGCAATTATGACAATCTTTTTTACATTGATATATAACATATAATATATAAATATAACATATAAATATAACATATAAATATAACATATAGCATATAACATATAACATTTTTATATAATAAAAATATAATTTTTCTTTCGCTGTAAAGAATTGAAGAGAAATATAAAAATTTTTTTTGTATATATTTATATATTAAATTTTTTTTTTTTTTATATTATATCAAAAATGATAATGTTATAAAAAAATATAAAATGAGACCAAATTATAATATATAAATATTATTATATGGTATTTTATAATATTTATATAAATAGTATTATATAATATAATATATATATTATATTTTTCCTACTTAATAATTAAGCGTATTTTTTATATAAGTAAATATATTTTTATATATTTATAATAAACCTTTGAATAAACCTTTTCTCAATAAAATATATTTATATATATATATATATATATATATATATATATAATATAACATTTTTGTATTAATATTTATAATATAATGTACATTTTTTAATCTATATAAATATAATTTATTTTCGGTTTTTTTGTTTCGCATTAAAAAATTTAAATACATATTTATTATATTATAATTATATAAGTAGTATTATTATATATACTTTTATTCATGGCATATATAATATATATATATATATATATATATACATATATATTTATTTATTTATTTATTATTATTGTACACTTTTTATAAAAAAACTGTATTATTTTATGTATTTTTTTTTTTTTTTCTCTTATATATTTTATATTTATTTATTTATTATTTTTGTTTGTTCTTAAATATTATATAATATATATTTGTTTATAACAAAATATACTTTTCTCATTATTAATTAAAACAACACATTATATATATGTATAAAAAATATATTAGTATGATTAAAAGTAAATATATTAAAATGAACGAGAAAAGAAAAAAAAATGAGATATTTTCTTTTTTTTATAAGAATATTAACTGCATTATATGTTTATGTATCAATTCAATGACAAAGCTGTAAAAAAACATTATTATAATAAATAAATAAATAAATAAATAAATGTATATATATATATATATATATATATATATATATATATATATAACCCTTTTGTCATTTTATCATATTATATTTATATTTATATTCATTTTTGGACTCTCATGAATTATTATATAATATCCTTGTAAAATAAAAAAAAAAAAAAGAAAAAGAAAAAATAGGAAGATAAAGAAAAGAACTAAATATTAAAGTATAATATTTTTCTCCTTCAAGCGCCTTCACCCTCCCCCTCCAAAAAAAAAAAAAAAAAAAAAAAAAAATAAAAAA
>NC_033656.1:342980-344993 GCF_001601855.1 Plasmodium reichenowi | reverse complement strand
AAAAAAAAAAAAAAAAAAAAAAATGAATAAAAAGTATGAACCAATATTAGATAATGAATTGTTATCTTCAAATAATGAGAATGAAAATTTTGTAAACAGCAAAAAAAAGGATAATGAAAATGATAAGATTCCAGACACTAGTTTAAATAATATATATGGAAAGATAGTAAAAATAAGAAAAGAGTTAGAAAAATCATATAATTTATTTTATTCGTATAATTTAATTGTATCAAATAATAAAGAACATGATCCTAATTCTCCATATAATAATGTGTATGCAAGAAGTGATATTATAAATATAAATAATAATACCAAAAATAATTTGACATTAAATAAAATAAATGCCTTAACAAATTCATTTTATATGAATGTTCAGACTTTAAAAAATACTTATTCATTTATTAATACAAATAATGTAAACAATAAAATTATAAATAATGATAATATCATATGGGAAAGAAGAATAGAAACATTGTCAAATGAAGCAAATTCTTATATAAAAACTTTAGACAATATTTATAAAACTAATTTAAAACAATCTGAAATGAAAAATAATAAAAAGTCCAATTATACAAAAAGTAATAAAAGACATGATGGTGATGATGCTATAAATTATTTACATAAAGAAAATGAAATTTTAAAACAAGTAGAAGATCATTTAAATATATTTCATGTTCAAGGAATGAACACTTTAAATATGTTAAGAAAACAAAATAAATTTTTAAAAAACGTTCGTAAAAAAGTGATAGATATGTATAATTATGTAGGTTTGTCATCATCCTTAGTAGATACCATAAAAAAAGCTCATAAACAAAATTTAATTATTGTCATTGTAGGAATAATATTTAGTTTGATATTTTTTTATGTCATATATTCTTACTTTAAGAGATGATATAAATGACCAAATAAATATAAAATTATATTCTTAAAATGTTTTATTTTGAAATACCCATGCTTTATATATTTTTTTTTAAGTAAATTGAATAAAGTATATAAATTGTATAAATTCAATAGTTTGCATAATTTATATATATATATATATATATATAATTATACATTTTTTTATATTTTTTCTATTAATTTTTTTTTTTTTTTTTTTTTTTGGATTTTATTTTTATGTGGGGAATTGATACTTATTAAAAAAAAGAAAGAAATGTATATGTATCTATCTATATATATATATATATATATATATAAACATATACATATAATATATTTTTTTTGTTTGTTTCTTTATTTATTTTAATATTCCCAATTTTTTTTTTTTTTTTTTTTTTTTTCTCAATTTTTATATATTTCTTCCATTTTTTATTTACATAAAATGAAATATATATAAATTAATATCATTTTTATGTAATAAAACATAATCCATATATGTATATATATATATATATTAAAATGTATTTAATATATTTTTTTTTATTATAAAATTATTATGGATTAATTTTTATATTTTTATATTTGTACATTTACTTAGTTTTATATTATACAATATTTTATCATTTTGTTATATATATATATATATTATATTATTATTATTTTTTTTTTTGTGACTGTTCTTTAAAACTAAAAATTTGTTTTATTTTATAAAATTAATCAAGTGACAAAGTTAAAATATTTTACTATAGAAAAAAGAAGAAAAATATAATTTCTTCTATTATCCCTTAAAAACATGCTTTTTATCCTTAATTTAAATTTTTAATATGTTTCCATATAAAAATATAGAGAATAATAAAAATTACAAAATGATTCCACACATAGATATCGTGAAAAATTCATAAGATCATATAATTCTGTATAAATATGATTATTGGATAATATGTTTATATCTAATTTAAGTTATTTATTCTTATTCTCATTATATATATATATATATATATATATATATATATATAATATATTTATGTATCTGTGAAAAAAAGAATGATATACAATATTATTCATATATATTATATTAGATAAATAAAAAATTGTTCTTTTTTTTTTTTTTTTTTTTTTTTTTTTTTTTAAATT
>NC_033656.1:340581-342777 GCF_001601855.1 Plasmodium reichenowi | reverse complement strand
TTTTAAATTATGAACGAGTCAGGAAGAAAAAAAATAAAAATTTAAATATTCAAATAGCTATTTCTTTTTTTTTTTTGCACACTATATTCAATATAAGAGTAATTTATTTTGTAAATAAAATAAAATCTGGTGATATAAAAAAAAAGTTGGAATAACAGAAAGTTGAGTATAAATATGCAAAGCGATAATAAAATTGAAGATGATAAGAAAAAAGAAAGTGGTCATGAAGAGAACAAAAATGTTGGCAAAGAATATATAAGTGATAACCAAACGAATTTTAGTAATGATCAAGAAGGTGTAGATAATAACAGCCTTCTGTGTAAAGAACAAACTGATAATTCCAAAGAACATTTGGATTTTAACAAATATGATAATTTATCAAAGGATATTCAAGAATATTATGTTGGGGTTCCATACAGCTGGGAATATGTAGAGGATAGTAAGAGCTGGTTTATTGTTGAAACAAGCAAAAATTATAAATTTTTTTATAATAAGAAAAGTAATGAGAAAACATGGATATGTCCTGAAGAAGTTCAAGAATTATTAGACAAACAAAACAAAGAAGAATCAAATGATATAAAAAGCTACGAAGAGAATGATTATAATTGTGATAATAAAAATGAAGATATGGATAATATTTTAAAAGCATATAAAGAGCTTTTAATAGAAAAAGAGATTAATGAATTTTCTAAATATGAAAATGTTCTAGCTACTATTTTATATGATAGTAGATATTTAAATGTACCAAAAGAAATGAGAAAAGAATATTTTAATAAATTAATTAAAGAAATAAATGAAGATAAAAAAGATGAATTGAAAATATTAATCGAAAATTTTCAAAGCTTATTAAAGAAAAAAGAAGAACATTTTTATTATCCATTTAATGAACATGATGCTATAAAGGTTTTACAAAAACATAAAGCATATGATGGTAATAAAACAAATAACTGGGTAAACACACGAAATAAATTATTAAAAAATTTCTTAGAAAAAAAAACCAAAGAGACAGAAAAAAAAGTTGAAGATAAATATGAAGATGCTCTAATTAATTATTTGCAAAATGAAAATCCAAAAGAATGGATAAAAATTAAAAATCATCTAATGAAAAAAGAAAAATATGATATTTTATCTTATAAAAGAAAAAATCAAATATTTGAACAAGTAAGTGAAAATCTGTTGAGAGAAATCAAAAAAAGAAAAAGGAAATATAAAAGTGGAAGAGAGGAAAAAGATTATGAAGGTTATGAAAATGATAAAGCTGAGTATCATTATGATGATCGTAGGAAATATTCAAAAAAAGAATTTGAGGATTATCAAAAAGAAAAAAAAAGTGAAAAAAATTTGTTTATAACTATATTACATGAAAAATTAAAATGTCCTAAAGTAGATGAAGAGCTTTTGAAAGCAGGATATAATTCTATAGATAATAAAAATACCTTTGAAGATATTTGTTTGTTACCACGTGATATTTTAAATGATGAAAGATATAAAAATATCACTTTAAATGATAATGAAAAATTTGTATTATACAAAGAATTTATAAATAATTATATAGATTCAAAAAAAATAAGCTTTCATAAATTATTATCAGAGTTGTCTATTAATTGTATTAACAACACACTTGATGAAATAATTCTTATGATAGATAAAAATAACAAAATGTTTAAAGATATTAATAAATGTCATCTAGAAGAAAATTATAATAAATGGAGAGAATATAAAATAAAGGAAGCAAAGAATATATTTCGAAATTTTCTAATGAAATTTAATTATATAAAATATGATTCTGATGAATACAATAATTATAAACAATTAATTGATCGTTTATCCCAGGACGTGAGGTAAGAAAGGAAAAAATAGGTACATAATATGTAAATGTTTTTATATATCTGAATATATATATTATAATTATAATATAATATAATATATAGTGTGTAATATTCATTATTGTGTTTTTTATACATGTAAAATAAATGAAATGCATATAGTGATATATATTATTTTATTTTGATCTCACATATACTACAGCTATCAAAGGTTAAATTGTGTTCCTAAAGAAAGAGAGCAAATCATATTGTCCAGGATAGAAGAGCTTAAAGAAGAACATGAGAAAAATAAGAATTTGGCTGAACGTTTGAATTTTTAGAACATTTTTATACAAAAAAAAAAAAAAAAAAAAAAAAAAAAAAAAAAAAA
>NC_033656.1:330562-340289 GCF_001601855.1 Plasmodium reichenowi | reverse complement strand
AAGCAAATAATAATTTTAGGAAAAGAAGATAAAAAAAAAAAAGAAAAAAAAAAAAAAATAAAAAAAGAAGTATAAATTTATAAAAAAATTTAAAAAAAAAAAAAAAAAAAAAAAAAAAAAAAAAAAAAAAAAAATTAATAAATAAATAAATAAATACATAATATGAATATATTAATAATATTTTTATAAATATTCATGTATCATGAATATATCATTTTATTATTATTATTTTATTCTATTATTTTTTTTTTTTTTGGTGTTTTATTATTATAATTTTTTTTTTTTTAATATTATTATTTATGAATATTTAGGAATTCATTTGTTTGATTATAAATATAATTAGCTCTTATATATGATTATATTTTAAAATAAGAATTATATTATACACATGTGTGTATACATCTTTTGAATATAATTTTTTTAATGAACAGCTTAACATTCTTTTTGATAAAAATTTTTAATAGTTTATTATATATAGATATAATATATATATTTGACATATATATTATTCAATAATGTAATTTATAGAGACACATTAAATGTTCAATATGATAAATTTTATATAATTCTTTTTATATCTTATAAGTTACAAAAAAAAAATAAAAATAAATAAATAAATATATATATATATATATATATATAGATATAGATATAATTATTTAAGCTTTTTGCATTTTGGAATTATACGTATTAGGAAAAGCTTACAAAAAAAAATATGTATATATTATATATATATATTTTTTTTTAATTGCCCTATTATTATATTAATATATATTATATATATGTAAAACTATCGGGAGTATTATCTTATTATATATAAAACTTTATATATTATATCTATAAATATATTTTTGATGATTTATTAAAGATAATGCTTCTGAATGGGTATATAACATAAATATGTAAGCAACTTATATTTCTTTTTCTTTCTTTTTTGAGCATATAAAAAAAAAATGTACATATTATATATATATATATATATATATGTGTATATTATATTTTTTATGTATTACATAACTTTAAGGTATATTTTTTTTAATTCTTTTTTTATAAACTGCATTTTTTATGCCGATTCATATTATAAACTCGTTGACATAACAAATAATATGAATATTTAGAACTAAATATAAAAAAAAAAAATTCTTTTAGGGTTATAAAAAAAAAAGTTTTATTCCTAATATTTTTGAAATATAAAAAAAAAAAAGAAAAAAAGAAAAAAATAGGAATTTTTCAAAATTGACAATTAAATGAAACTGATGAATATTAATTTTTTTTTGAATATGTTTTATAATCTTATGTGTGAATAAAATATATATATATAATATATATATGTATGTATGTATGTATGTATGTATATATTTTAATTAAAGGCTAAATATATAATTATATATATATATATATTACATTTTATATATATATTTTTCTCATTGCTTCAACCATTTAAAATTTTTTATTTTTTGTTATATTTATTCTCGTGCAGTGTAGAAAAAAAAAAAAAAAAAGTGTGTGTAAGGATGTGGCTTGAAAAATATAGCCCGCAAGGCATTGATGAGTTAACAATTCATAAGGATATAACAGAGAGGTTAAGGAAATTAAGTAGACATAAGGATTTGCCTCATATAATATTTTATGGGGCCCCCGGTGGAGGGAAAAGTACTCGCATTAATTGTTTAATAAAGGAAATATTTAAAGATGAAAAGATTATTAGAAGACCTGAATGTATAACGAATGCAGAAAATAAAATAAATATTAATGTAGTACAAAGTAATTATCATTTAGAATTACAATGTTTTGAACTAGGTAATAAAGATAAGATAATAGTACAAAGTATTATAAAAGAATTATGTAGTTATAAATCGAGTGCATCCTTTTTTTCGAAAACACCCATGTATCGTATATTTGTATTTAAGGATGCTGAATTTTTAAGTGAAGGGGCACAAGCGGGTTTAAGAAGAACATTAGAAACATATATAAGAAATGCAAGAGTTATATTACATTTAGAACATTTATCTAAGATTATTGAACCTTTAAAAAGTAGATGTATTTGTATACGTGTACCACTACCAAGCGAAGAAGAAATTTATTCAGTTTTACAAAATATTTGTAAACAAGAAAACGTATCTCCTTCATTTAGTACATATGAATATTTTCAAACATTAATAAATACACATGGAAGAAATTTACGAAAATGTATTATGGCTTTAGAAATGTCAGTATATGCTAACTCATCTAAACCTCATCAAAGTTTATCAGTAGCTGCTTCTTATATAAATGAATTATGTGATTTTGTTTTTATTAATCCTACACAAATTAAAATGAAAGAGTGTGTAACTAAAATACAAAGTCTTATAACTTGTCAAATACCTGTGAATTTTATTTTTGAAACCACAATCAAATATTTATTAAGGGGAAATTACGACGCTAAACTTAAATATTATTTTCTGAAACTTTGTTCCCATTTTTCTTATCTTTCTGAAGCTTCATATGATAAGAGTGTCTCTCTCATAGCTTTTATTGTAAACGCAAATACGGCTATAGTGAAATATAAGTTACATGGAAAATAAGAAGAAAAAAAAAAAAATGAAGCATGACATTGGGATAGATATAAAAAAGGTAAGGTAATTATATATAAATATATATATATATATAATATATTGTATATTCCTTATTTTTTTATTGTACACAAATATATAAATATATATATATATATATATATATTTATTTATTTATTTATTTATTTATTTATTTATTTATTCATATTTATGTGTATTCATAGTTATATTAAAATTTTTCTTAGTGATAAATGCATAAAGAATAGAATATTTATAATTCAATTTATTAATTCTTAAAAAATGATGAATATAAATGTATTTTAACCTATTATATTTTAATTTTATATATTTTATAAATATTTATTTTGTTATATTTTTTTTTTATTTTTCCTCCAGACAACATATACATATATGTGTTACTAAAAATTATAATTATACATGAAAAAAAAAAGATAAATAAATAAATAAATATATTAACATATTAATATATACATATATATATAATATATTTATACAATATCATATAGTGACGTTATTATGTATTTCAAATTATATTTATAAATATAATAAGAATTTTCAAATTTGTAATTATAAAATATTTAAATTTTTTTAATTTTACATATATACAATATACCAAAGGGTGATCGATCGGGTAAGGAAATATATCCATACCTGGTTTTTTCAAAAAACTTCAAAAACAAAGTATTTTCCTTAAAATGATTTATATATTGGTATGATTGATTCTTATGAAGATTATCTATATTATGATTATGATTACTTTTGTTATTTACATAATTTGAGAGATATTGTGATATTTTCTTTTGATACTCTTCGTGTATAAAATCTATAATTTGAATATTGTTTTTATATTTTTTAAGAAATTTTTCAATAACATAATCATTTTCAAGATATGACAAAGCACATGTGGAATAGATAATAACACCACCTGTATGTAGTAGAGCAAAAGCATTAATAAGTAATTCTAATTGTATATCTGAATTATTTTTAATAACATTAATAGACCATTTATTTAATTCCATTGTTCCTTGTTTAATTAAATGTTCATCAGTAGAACATGGTACATCTAATAAAATTTTGTGAAATTTTGGAAATCTCAAAAATGAATTAATATTTAAACCATTATAATTTGTAACATGTATATTACTAGATCTATTTAATAAATTGCTAGGTATATATTTATCTAATACTTTTTTTAAGCGTTCATATCTTACTTTGTTGTATTCATTAATAACAAGAAAACCATCTCTATTTATTTTGTTAAAATTTACTACATCCATACAACAATCAATTTGTACACCGAAATTTTTCGCATTATTATTATAATTATGGGCATGATTATTATAAATATTACGATTATTATGATGATTATTGTTATTATAGTCATTATTGATATTATTAACCTCCTTAATGATATTATCTTTATCATTATTTCCCGTGTCAGGATATATTATTTCTAGATTTTTTATTCTGTTCAAAGGTGATATATTATAACCAAATAATTTATTGACTATATATAAAGACTTTCCTCCTGGAGAAGCACACATATCTAAAACATGTTCATTTTGTTTAATATCAAGAAAATAAGCACACAATATTGAACACGGATTTAAATAATAAATGATTTTTTCCACATTTTCAATAGATCCATCATATTTTATTATATCGTTTATATTTAATAATTCAGATTGTTGGATATTTATTTTTTTATAATATATATTTTTATCATGTATATTATTAATAATATTGTTATTATAAAAACTATTTTTTTCGTTATTATTATAATTAATATTATCTAAAACATTTATCGTATCATTTTTTGTGATATCATTATGTACATTATTTTTAATTTTATCATCATTGGTTATATAATTATATCCAACATTACTATTCATATTATTACTAGTTTCATCCTTTATATTATTTGTCTTATTCATTTCATATATATTAATTATATCATCTTCATATAAAACAAAATATTTTTGATACTCTTTATCTACATATAAACCGTCAAAACATGTTATCACTTTATTATTTTTCATCATATATAATAATATTTTCGTAATGTTAATATAATCTGTTTGTATAAAATCGGTTATAAATCCTCCTTGTATCATTTTATCTTCCTTTAGCCTTTTTAGTAGCATATCAGCACGTTCTCCATATTCTTTTTTTAAGTTTAAAAGGTAACCTACTCTACCACTGCATTTCATATTTTATACCAAATTGTAACATTTTTTTAAAAACAAAAAAATAATAAATTAAAAAAATAAAGAAATATATAAAACTATCAAAATATTAAAATATCAAAATATCATAATATCATAATATCAAAACAGTTGTAAAAAAGGTTGGTATTTTTTTATAAGCTATTTTGTGAAAAAAAATTTTCACATAAATTTTTTAACATAATATAAAAATATCTAAAATTGTAGCCTTAATGACAATAAAATATAATAAAGAAAAAATAAAGAAAATAAAAAAAAATAAAAATAATAAAAAAATAAAAAAATAATAAAAATAAAAGAAATAAAAAATTTAAAAAAAATAAGAAACCATAATCTTTTTTTATATATAAAATGATGTTATTATATATATGTATATATGTAATATATAAGGAACGGGTGACATATATTATATTATATATATATATATATATATATATATATATATATATATATATATACATATATATATACATATATATGTTAATTTTTTTTTTTTTATTAAAATATATAATTATATTTTATGACAATTTAAAAGAAAAAATTTAAGGAGTAATATAATGGAATAAATATAAATATAAATATATATTTATATAATTTTTTTTTAAATAATATGTGAATTTCTTTTTTTTTTTTTTTTTTTATATAAAAAAAAAAGATATATATATATATATATATATTTATTTATTTATTTCATATGTTGATAATACTTTAATCATTTTAAAAGAAAAAAATAATAACTGAGAAATTATAACAGTGTTATTATTGAACTTGGAATATATACATATATATATATATATATATATATTATATTTATGAATAGCAAATATTTTTAATTAATGTACATATTTATTATATAATTGTTAAATAAACAACCAAGAAATATATATGATAAAAATATATTTGTATATAAATATGTTATTATATTATAGTGGTTATATTTTATTTATTTTTAAATTGATATATTTATAGGTACCAATAAAAATATATATCCTACCATATAAAAAAAGAACATTAAGATATTTATTTTGTTTATGTCTTATCGTTATATATACATATATATATATATTTATTTATATATTAAGAAATATAAAAAATTTATCAATATCAATATTTTAAATGAATTTTAGTTTCGAAGGATGAGCGACACTTCATCCATAAAAATTTCGAGGGATGAAGATATTGGATATGCAGAGAAAAAGAATAAGGAGGATTATCCACTAAATAAGAAGAACAAAGGAAATAATAATAAAAGAGTTAAGAATAACAAATATGAACTGGCAAATGTGAATAATAAAACATCATTAAGTGTTGTAGAAAATAAAAAGAATGAAAAAATTCTTATATATGAAAATAACGATATTGTAGAATATGATTACAACTACTTTTTTGACGAGCAGAAGAATAATAAGCATGTCGTATTACAAGAAGAAGATTATTTAAGTACCTTAGAATACTTAATTGAAAAAAAGTTTTTTCCTGAAATGGAAAACTTAAGGTTGAAAGAAGATATGTACAAAAGTAATTTATTAAAAAAAAATAATATAAATGATTCAAATGTAAACAAATTTAACAGCGATGTTGAATCTTATCATTTTTCTAATAATATGGACAATAATACTAGTGATCATTTTAAATATATAAAAAAAAAAAAAAAAAAAGATCCATATGGAAACAATTATAATGACGAATATGTAGATATCCAAAGTGAAAGTAGCAGCGGATATAACAAAAAAGAAAATATAAAAAGAAATAATAGTAATAATAAAAATAATATGGAATTGTTAAAATATTTTGAGGAAGACGAAAATTATAGCTTAGTGAATTATGCTCATAGTGATCAAGAATACATTAAAGAAAGAAAAAAAAAAAAAAAGTATAAAAAAGTGATATTAGCAAATGGAAAAGAACATAAAATCAATTTAAATATAAGCTTAAGTGAATTTCAAAAAAGATATACATCTGAAGATAATAAATCATTTGAATATTTATTAAGAAATATGAAAAATAAAAGTATTGAGAAAAACTTTTTTTCTATTGATAAAAGAAAGAAACATAATTTAAAAATGGATATGATAGAGGAATATACAAAAAAAGGTATACCACATAATATAATAAATACAAATAAAGCTGATGAACAAGATTATGCTATGATGTTTTCTTCCAGCTATAAAATAAGTAATGTAGAGTCGATGAAAAATGATAATCCCACTATATATTATCATAACACACGATTTAATAATGAATACAACAATGATATAAAAAGACAAATTAATCGTATTGATGATATTAGAGAACAAAAATTATTAAACAAAGAAAAAGATAGAAAACAAGAACAAATGATTGAGCAAGGAAAATTTAATTTATTAAAAAATAATGATACCTATGAATATGTAAACACACCTTTAATACAAGCAGGAAAAGGTGTTGATCAAAGTCCCATAATAACATGGGGCAAAATTATATCTACACCTAAATTGGTACATGGTAAAAAAGATGATGATGATAAAAGTATTCATAATAATAATGATTATAATAATGATTATAATTATAATTACAATAATGAACTTGACGACAATAGTCATGATCCAGAATCTATACAAAAAGAATTTAATTTACAAAAAATTAATAATCGAGAATTAGTTGCTCAAAAACTACAAAATAGTAGGAAAAACATTAAATATAATAAAGATATTTTAAAAAAAAAAAATATAAATTTTTTAATAAATAAAAATTTCACTTCTCATATTTCATCATCATCATTCAAAAATTCTGTTCTCTCAAGGTATAGTCAAAAAAGATTAAGTGAGCTAGCTAGAAAATCATCACTAGCATCACAAATACTTACGAAAAAGAAAAAATAAATACATAATAATATAATGACTTTAATGAGAAGGTAATATTTCGAAATATAAAATACTTGCTAATTTTTTCTTTTTTTTTTTTTTTTTTTCTATAATATGTCTATGTATATAATTAATATAGACGTTATAAAAAAATAAATGACTATCAAAATGGATAAATAAGGTTATATAAATATTTATGTGTGCGTTTCTGATTTATATATATTTATATATATTTTAATTTTTAGTATAAATGTGCAAAATATTTCATATGTACATATTTTTTACGTAGCAATTTTTTGTATCATGTAAATGCATATATATATATATATATATATATATATATAATATATATATGTATGTATTTTTTTTTTTTTTTTTCTTATTTTAAAAACTTAACATTGTGTGAACCTCCTAATTATATAAATTCCTAATATATAAAAAAAAATTACAATGAATCTTAAAAATTTATACAATTATAATAATATCACGGTTGAATATAAAACCCTTGTGAAGTAATAAAAATAAAAGGAATATATAAAATAAATAAATATAAATATATATATATATTTATTTATTTATTTTTTAATTTAATTTATTTTGAGATAGAGAAACAAAACAAAATAAAGAAAAAGAAATTCAGGCTGCTATATTAATACAGAAATGCTTTAGAGGTTTTGTTGTTAGAAAAAAATATTTAATTTTTAAGTAAAAATTTAAAACATGGGAATTAATAAGACATATATAATAAATAAATATATATATATATATATATATATATATATATATATATATTCATGTGTATCATATATTATATATATAATTATAACATTATTTAGATATTACATAAAATATATGCAAAATCAAATACAAATGTTAAGCTGTAAATTTTTATTAAAAAAAATGAAGAAAGCAAAATCAGAGGAGCAAGCTATTTTGTATTTGTCTGACAACGCTACGAAAATACAAAAGATGTAAAATGATAAATCTTGAACATATAATATATATAGAAATATATATTTAATAATTTGGGTTTTTTTTTTTTTTTTTTTTTTTTTTTAATATATAAAGTTTTCGAGGATACTACTCAAGGAAATATATACATGATTATTTTAAGAGGAAAATGCAAATACATGAAATGGATAATTATGTGAGAAATTGAAAAAAGCGAAAATGTATATATATATATATATATATATATATATATATGTATGATATTTTTTTTTCTTTATTTTTTTACCTCAGGTTAAGGAACAAAGAAATAATATGATGCTTGGACTTGAAGAGAGAAAAAAAAAACAATTGGTTAGAAAAATTACAAAACAGATTAAAATATTTATTTTTTTTTAATACTCACATATATATATATATATATATATATATACATTTATATTATAATATCCATATTATTGTCCTTATTTATAAGCAATATGATAACACCATGAGAGACAAAAAAATACATCAAGTTGCAAAAAATTTGCATCATTTGGTTTCTACAAAAACACAAAAAGGAGTTTATAATTTAAAAATTGAAAATATTATAAAAGAACAAGTTAGAAAATGTTTACAAATAATGAAATAAAGAAATTAAATCAATGATAAAAAAAAGAAAAAAAAAAAAAAAAAAAAAAAAAAAAAAAAAAAAAAAAAAAAAAAAAAAAAATGACTATATTATCATAATATATATATATATATATATATTTTATATTTTATATTTTAGCAAAAAAACATAAAAAGGAAAGATAAAAATTACCATAAAAAATAAAAAGTAATTTTGATGGAATATAATAAAGGAGAAACACCAAAAAAAAGAAAAGAAAAATATATAAATAAAATGAAGGAATATATAAAACCCATGCTGAACTCTAACATGTTTAAGTAAGTTTTAGAGATGCCTATAAATAATAAAATATATAATATAATATAATTATCATTGCATAGTTAAGAAAAATACATTAAACTTAAGAACATATTACACAATATGCCGATAAAAAAGAAATTAGACTAATGCACACTTATATCAATTTTTTTTTTTTTTTTTTTTTTTTTTTTTTTTTTTTTTTTTTTTTTTTTTTTTTTTTTTTTTTTT
>NC_033656.1:328597-330290 GCF_001601855.1 Plasmodium reichenowi | reverse complement strand
TTTTTTTTGTTCTTGCCTTTGTTAAAAAAATGTTGGATCCTATTTCTTCATACTCTTCTTTTGATATCCATATTCCTGTTTGTGATTCTCTCAATTCAGCCTGGGAAAAAATTTGTGCTCCACACCAGGCCATAACAGCTCTGTTCTCATGAGCATGAACCTATAATAAAGATAAAAAAAACAAATAAATATATACATATATTACATATATATATATATATATATATATATGTATCATTCTTTATTATAATAATATGTAGAGATTGATAGCGTACATCTTATTTATTCTATATATGTATGTATGAGTGATCATATATTTAAAATTTATTACCTTGACCATCGAACGGGCACTTTCAGGAGCATTATTTCTTACTTCTGTTTCTATACGCTCAACTAGATTGGGAAATAAACTAGAACCTCCTGAAAGTACTATAGAGCTAGATAATATTTTTCTATTTTCCATTGGACATGATAAAATAGATTTCCAAATGATATCAATTATACTTAGATTATCTCTATGACATAGTTGTGGATTAAATAAAGCTTCAGCGACATAAAAACGTTCATGGGATATTTCTATGGAATCATATCCATCTCTTAGAACATCTCCATCAGGTAACGTATAGGTTGCTGCTAAATCATTTCTTAATTGGTCTTCTGATGGGTTTAAAGAACAAAAGCATATGGTCTCTTTAATATTTTTTACATATTCTAAACTTTTTGTTGTTGTCATACTATAACCGATATCACATATAAGTTTTTGCAAAAACATACTTAATTCTTCTCCACCAAAATCTGAACGAATAATAGAGTTTTTTTCAATATAACCATCAAAAACGGGTAAGCATTGAGTAACACCTTCTCCTATATCTAAAACAAGACCAGTAGTTAATCCAGATGCATATAAAGACATTAATCCAGAAACAGATAAATTAAGATTCAAAGTATCAAAATATTCGAAAAATATTTCTCCCATTTTTTTTCGATGAGATATAGAACATAAAGGAGGTTCTGTTAATAATATGTCTTTTATACTCTTACTAGGATCTACACAATTTAACGTATAATCCCAAACCTTTTGCGCTTTATCCCAATCACTTATATGTCCATGATCAATAGGACGATAAATATTTAAATTTGATTCATGAAAAAATGCTTCATCACCTGTATATATCTTTTTAGTTTCGTCGTTCTTTTCAATCCCTACTATAGTTGGGAACACAATGGATGGTTCTGCACTTGAATTTATTCCCGCCTTTATATATCCTATGATGAATAAAAATATATATATGTGTATATATAACTTAATATATATATATATATATAAATATATGTATATGTATTCATAATACATTTTAAGATAATCATTGGAGAATTCATAAAATTAAATAGGATAAGAAAAATTAAAAAAATTTTGTTCATATTATATGTATTTTATTTTTTTTTTTTATTACCTGAACCGTTATCAATTACTATTGTCTTGTTCTCCATATATAAATATGTCTTTCTTTTATTATATATATATATATATATATATATATATATATATATATATATATTTATTTATTTATTTTAATTATAATAATATTTATGAACAATACACCATTTACTTGTCCATGTAATAATATATATAAACGTACAATTTATAATATATTTTCAGATAACAGTTGAAAAAAAAAAAAAAAAAAATTTT
>NC_033656.1:326024-328197 GCF_001601855.1 Plasmodium reichenowi | reverse complement strand
AAAAAAAAAAAAAAAAAAAAAAAAAAAAAATTATATACTTTTGACTCTTTTTTTAATTCATAACCATAATCGTATATCATTTCAATATAACACATAAAAAATATGTAACATATATTTTTGTGGAAATATATATAATATATTAAAAAAAAATAACAAATAAAGAAATGACATATATATAATACACATTTTTATATAAAAGTCTTAATATTTGAGAAAAATATTTACACAGTATTACATGAATGAATGACATTGCACATGTAAATGCATCATAACAAAATTATACTAACATAATATATATGTATATAAATATATATATATATATATATATAACAAACAAAAAAAAAAAAAATTATGAATAAATAAAAATAAAATAAATTAAAAACAAAAACAAAAACAAAAACAGTAAAAATGTAATAAAATATTTTTTCTTTTAAGCATTTCAAAACAGAGTAGAAAAATATATTTCCATATATAATTATTATAAAATAAAAATATAAGTCCTAATGATATATAATGAACAAATAAAGATCAAGAAAAGTAGCAAAGCATAATTCGTAATGAATAAAATTGTACCGAAATTAAGGCTACATTGTAGAAAAAAAAAACTATGAAGAAATACATATATATATATATATATATATGCTTGAATTTTATTTAAATATTTTTCTTTTTTTTTTTTTTTTTTTTGGAAGAAAAATAATTTTCAATAATATTTTATATGAAGATATAATATATATATAGAAATGTTATAGTTTAGGAATTATCTCTTTCCATGTATGTCATTCGAATATATAAATATATATAATAATAATAATAATATTTTTTTAATATATAAGAAAATATAATATTGTTACATTTTTTTGTAGCTTATATTTTTATGAGTCCATAAACATATATATATATATATATATATATATATTTTCACATAAAAGTATTTATTTATAAATAAATGCAGAAATGAAAAATGTCCAGAATAGGAAGATTTAATTTAATCGTTTTGTCTGGTACGGCAAAACCAAGTGCAAGTATTGGACAAACCCTGGGACCACTAGGTATACATATATATATATATATATATATGTATTTATGTATGTATGTATATTTTTCTTTTCCTTTAATATTCATATGTATATATATATTTTCTTTGGAGCAGGTATAAATATGATGACGTTTTTTAAAGAATTTAATGATAGAACGAAATGTATAGCGAAAAATGTACCAATACAAGTTACATTAGAACCTTTAAACGATAGGTAAATTAACTAATGAATAAATAAATAAATAAATATATATATATATATATATATATAATATGATTTACTTCTAAATAAAATTATATTATCTATGGTAAAATCACATATATATATTTATATACATATATATATATATATATATTTTTTTTTTCCAGAACGTATAGATTTTATTTAAGAACGCCTACTGTTGTGTGGTTTATTAGAAGATGTGCAAGAGTTCCTATGTTTAGCTCTATGGCAAAACATAATACTGTTGGTTCCATAACCCTAGCTGAAGTAATATATTTTTGGTTGAATTATTATTATATATACTTTTGTTTATTTCTTTTAAATGTTATTATTTAATTTGCAGGTTTTTCATATTGCCAAGTGTAAACGTATGGATCCACCTTTGATAAATTTATCCTTAAAGAGTATATGTAAATATATTATTGGTACGGAAATATAAATAAATAAATAAATATATATATATATATATATATATATATACATATACAATATACATATATCTTATCGTGATTAATTATTAATTCTTTTTTTTTTTTTATTAATTTCCTTTTTTATTTAAAGGAACATGCAACAGCATGGGCATAAGGGTTTGCAAAGAATTAAATGATGAAGAAAAGAAAAAGTATTTTGTTGATGTTAATAAGTTGGATAATATAAAAAAAGACATTAGAACTAGGAATAAACAACAAAAAAGATCTAAAAAATGAAATAATAAATATCAACTTTTTTTTCGCTGTTTTTTTTTTTTTTTTTGTAATTCATTTATAATATATATATATATATATATATTTATATATATATATGTATAAGTAATCAGGCGAGCATAATAATATGAATGCTCATATATTTATTAGTTTATATATACATTTCAACAAAAATGAAATATGTAAAAGTTTACATATATATATATA
>NC_033656.1:321140-325683 GCF_001601855.1 Plasmodium reichenowi | reverse complement strand
CCATATATATATATATATATATATATATATATATATGTGAAAAAAATATATTTCTTTCTTCTTTTTTAAACATTTAAATGAACAATTAAAATATGTTTATTAAAAGGATTTATATAAATATTTTGTAAAATGCAAAAAAAAAAAAAAAAAATTACATACTTTGTCCAAAAATAAAAATAATATATATATATATATTTTTATTTATTTGTTCATTCATTTATTTCGTTTTATTCACTTATTTTCGATTTAATATACATGGTATTCCAATTTGTGCAAAGCTGAGCATACTTATTAAATTTGGGGCGCCACTTTTTTTATGATCTTAATATGGATGTATCTATATTAATTTTTTGAAATACATTTGAATTTTTTTGTTTGTCATGTACATATTTAATAACTTTTTTGTATTCTTGTTTAAAGTTTGTGTCATCATTAGTTTTATTGTAATAATCTTGGCATATATCTATTAAATAATGTAATGTTTCCTCTGAGACGTCTATATTTTGTGCCTCATAATAATATAGATATTTGTCTAACATATATGTAAATAGTATTATATTATCAGTATTTGATTGGATAGCAATTTCTGCATTTTTTATACTTTTCTGTAAACATTCGATAACTTTGTTGTTATTTCTGTATTTTTTATTTTCCCAGTATAAATGGGAGCATTTTAATACCCCAATACATTGATCTTTTTTTTTTAATAATTTATTAGCATGTTGTGTTAATTTCAGAGCAATATTATTATAGTTTTCATTATCGAGAAGATTAATATGTGTACATAATATACCTACAATCCATACAATACAATCAAATTGTTGAGCTGATATATTAATATCTTCTTCATAAATAATTAAAGGTTGTGTAATGAATTCATAACAAATTGCTTCTAAATTATCAAACGTTAAAAATTCATGAGTTTGTACAAAACTATTATAATTATTTACAACAATAGCACTATATAAAAATAATTTGAATGTTACAATAGGCATTTGGCTAGCTACTGTTAATAAATTGGTATGAATAAATTTGAATATATTTTTGACATACATATTATATTGATTAATTTTTTTTTCATCTAGTGCAAAATTATTTTGATTATTATGTAAATAATTATTTAAATTTTGTTTATCATTATCATTTGGATAAATATTATATGAATCGGAAGAATTAATAAAATCTTCTTTTTTTTCATTATCCATAGTATGATTATTATTGCTATTACTATTGCTATGATTATTACTATTATTATTGCTATTATTATTATTATTATTATCATTATCATTATCATTATTATTATTACTATTAATAGTGTCAATAGTATTCATATTGTTGTTTTTATCATCATTTTGATTGAAATGATCTTCTTGACCTAGTTTGGTTATCTGGGTTACAACATGAAGAAGTGTAAATATAATAGTTGGTAATAAATGTACTAAATAGGTACTATTCGAAATATATTTATAAAATAACATACATATATTATATTTTTCTTCAATATTTTTTGTATTGGTAATAATATGAAAGAATTTACATATTTTTTCACATGTATATGCAGAATTATTATTTTCTAAATTAAATATATCTTCATCATTGTTTTTATTTTTTTTCTCTTTTTCATGAAAAATATAAGAAATATATTTCAATATTTTTTCTACATCTTCATATGTTATATATTTTTTTTTACATTCTATAATAGCATCAATAATATCTAAGCTTAATTTTTTTTTATGTTTTTCTGTTATACTATTTAATAAGGTTTGCATATTTCTTGCATTTAAAGCACTTAACCCTAAATAATTAAATGGAAGTACAATAATACTAATAATCTCTTCACATATTGTATCATTATTCATATTTACATTTGAAACAATTGTATATGGTAATGCAAATAATTTACTAATAATAATATCATCATCATATATACGTATACATAAAAATATAAACTCGTATATAACTTGCAGCATTTTTACGACATTATTTACAAACTCGTCTGTATTTACAATGGTACAATTTTTGCCTGTATTATTTTTATTAAGATCATTATTATTAATATGTCCCATATTATTAATAATATTATTATTAAGATCATTATTAGTTTGGTTCATATTTTCAATTTTGATGTGTCCATTTTGTACACTTCCTTTGGATATGTTATATCTATCTTCATTATGATTATTATAATAATAATTATTATTATTATTGTTATTATTATTGTTCTTGTTATTATTATTGTTATTATTATTATTATTGTTGTTATTATTATTATTGTTGTTATTATTGTTGTTATTATTATTTTTATTATTATTATTATTATTATCATCACCATCATTATTATTATCATTATTATTTATTATATCCTTTGCCTTCCCTTTGGAAAGGTCGTTATGGGTATATCCATGGTGATCCTCATTAGGAGACCTATTAATCGAATCGTTATAATTAACCTTGGTATAGGTATCCAAGGTTCTATTGACATACACTACCAAGTGATCATAAAACAAATTAAATATATCAATATCTTTGGGTAAATCACATTTATTATTAGCTTCAATAAATGATCTTAATCTCTTCAATAATGTAATAAGTATACTTTTAAAATCTAAACTAGTGTTCATTTTTAATATAGCATTTAATAATATTTCTAAACTATATATATGACATTCATCACTGAATACTTGTACTATGGATTCAAAAATATATTGTTGTATTAAAGAATCATTAATATTAGATAAATATAATAATATTTTAGGTAGACAATTTTCAATATAATATTGTTTCGTCATTCCTTCTAATTGAGACATTCTTACTAATATAGATCCAACTAACATTTTTACATCCATCTTTTCTTTTAATATTTTTATTTTACTATTCACAGTATTATCATCTTGTATCATGTTTGCTACCTTAAGAACTTTATCATTCATACGACTCCATAATTTTAAACTTTCATAAAAATTTGTTAATAAAAATTCAAAAGCATCATTAATATCTCCTCCTCCCGCTTCTTCGTATTCACTACCTGTATCTGGTATCCTATCCTTACACATTTGTATTAAAAAATATCTCAAAAATAATCCTCTTAATGGATGCTGTACACCTTTACATAATTCAGTCATATCTTTTAATATATACTTTGCTTTTATATCTTTATTCTTTATATAATTCCTACCAACTATAATTAATAAATATAAACGTGGAATAATATTTCCGGCATGTTGTACGCTCTCATATATGTCGATAAATTTCTTCTTATGCTTCTTCTTGTCGCTAATAAAGTTATCTAAATGTTGTAGTTCGTTGAATATTAGCATGTACAATTCATAATAATATTTGGGGGATAGGTGAGACGTCCTTAGTTCACACAACATATTGGAGGCATATTTTAGTGTATCTCTAAGTGAGCCATTTTCCTAAAAAGAAAATAAAATAAAAAAAAATATATATGTATATATATTTATACATAAATATTTGTATATATATATATATATATATATATTTTTATATATTTATATTTTTATATATTTATATATTTATATATTTATATCCTTATATTTTTTTTTTTTTTTTTTTTTTTTTTTTTTTTAAAATATTCACATTTTCATTTCTTCAAAACCTTTTGTGTACTTACCAGTGCTTGCTTCATATAGAAGCTTTGTTCTTTTACAACAAAAATACATTCGTCCAAAAATTTTTTTTGATCTATTGTATTCATGTTACTAATATGATTATTATGATTATTATTATCTTTATACGTACTCATTATTATTCTTTTAAGCGGAAAAAATTAAAAAAGAAAATAAAACATAAATAAATTCACATATATATAATTATACCCTATTTTGTAATATGAAGAAAAGTATATAATATGACACTATACCCACCTCTTTCATTCATATATAAATAAATAAATAAATAAATAAATAAATAAATATATATATATATATATATATTTATATATGAATATATTTTATTTTTAATTAGAAAAAGTAAAACAAAAAAGGAAACTATTATATATATGTAAATATATTAATATCAAAAAAAAAAAAAAAAAAATAATAATAAATAAAATTCAACATATTTTATTATATTTTTATATAACGTTCATAGTTCATCCCTTATTCTTTATTCTTTATCCTTTTATCCTCAATTCACTTAATATATATAATTTTGACAAAAAAAAAAATAAAAAAAATATATCATGTAAACATTTTATTTCTGTTCAATATAAAAAGAATTATATCCAATTAAAAGAAAAATAGAAGTACCATTTTACAATATGAAAAATAAAAAAGAAAAAAAAAAAAGGGTAAAAAAAAATGGAATAAAAAAATAATTTTTCATACTAATATATATTTTATTATATATAGTGTGTACATACTTGAAGATAATCTTTTAAATTTAAAAACATATTAGGCAAAAAAAAAAAAAAAAAAAAAAAAAAAAAAAAAAATATATAATAAAAAATATATATATATTTTTTTATTTTTTTTTTTTTTTTTTTATTTTTTTTTTTTTTTTTTTTTTTTTTTTTTTTTTT
>NC_033656.1:312373-319873 GCF_001601855.1 Plasmodium reichenowi | reverse complement strand
TGGAAATGTATAAATACACGAATTGTAAACATATATATAAATAATATATATATATAATATATATATAATATATATATGTATAACTAAAAATATATTTCCGTACTTTCATTTATATATAGATAAACATATTCAAACATTTTAAAGCAAAACTATTTAATTATTTCTATCCTTATTTCTCCATTTATTTTCTGTATAAATTTTTTTTTTCTTTTTTTTTTTTTTCTTTAATTTTAGTAAGATTTATTTTTAAAAATGAATTCATATGAATACACATATCTTCACACATACATAATAAATTATAAATATATATATATATATATATATATATATATATATATATATATATATACATATATATTATTATTATTATTATTCAATGTGAAGTACAGAAATATAAATAAATAATTTTTTTTTTTTTTTTTTTATCACGATAAAAATAAAGGATAAGATATACATATATAAAATGAAGTAAAATAAAATGATAAAAAATAAGAAAAATATGAAAACTTGAATAAAATGTTATTCTTTATTATATTTATAAAATTATTATGTACATATATAATATATATATATATATATATATATATAACAATTAAATTAAAAAAAGTAATATATTGAAGTACCATAAGAAAATAAAATATATTGTTTGTAATGCATAAGCAACACTTCGTGTTTTCATATTTAAACACAATGTGTACAATATATATATATATATATATAAACACATAATATTTGAATATTAATTAAAGTGTACAAATATATATATAATTTATATACATATTATATATATATATATTTTTTTTTTTTTTTTTTTTTTTTAATGTTTTGATTTATTTGTCGCTCTCGTCAGCATCTCCTAAACATTCGTATCTATTTTTTTTTATAGAAACATTATTTGTTTTTACAGCTGTTACAATAGCTTTCTTTGGAATAGTTTGCATTTCTGTTTTTGCTTCTTGCTTATCTTTATCATTTTGTTTTGATGAAGTTTTGGTATCTTTATAAAAGCTACCTTTCGATGAATATTTATAATAATTGGATGATTTATAATTATTTGAGTAATTATAATTATTTATTTTCGAATGAGAACCATGATGTTTATAATTTTTATTATGTCTTAAGGAATTATAATTATTGGAGAAATATTTATTATCCATTTTATCATAATCTATATAGCTATTTCTTTCATATACTATATCTTTATTATTATTTTTTTCATAGTTATCTTTATAACTTAATCTATCATGTGAATTTCTAAAACTTTTATCATATGAATCTCTATGTTTTCTTTTATCATCTGATATATAACTTTTATTATCATAATTCTTTTTATCTGAAACGCTATATCTACTATTTCTTTTTCTATCATAATTATTTCTACTACTACTATGTTTATCATATGTTCTATGTTTTCTATTATTATAATCATATGAACTTCCACCTCTATTATTTTCTTCTTTTTTGCTATCATCTGTTCCTCTTCTTTTATAATCATCTTTTTTGGTCGTAACACTATCAGCATGATCATCCTTTCTATCATCAGCAGTTCTTCTACTTTCATCTCTTCTACTTTCGTCTCTTCTACTTTCATCTCTTCTACTTTCATCACGTCTACTTTCATCACGTCTACTTTCGTCCCTTCTACTTTCGTCCCTTCTACTTTCATCACGTCTACTTTCGTCCCTTCTACTTTCGTCTCTTCTACTTTCATCTCTTCTACTTTCGTCCCTTCTACTTTCGTCCCTTCTACTTTCATCTCTCCTATCATTCCTTCTACTGCTGTCTCTTCTACTACTATCTCTTCTGCTATCACCTCCTCTTCTTTCTTCTCTTCTACTGTCATCTTTTCTATCGGACCTTCTTTCATATCGTCTACTATAACGATCTCTTCTACGACTACTATCACGTCTTCTACTACTATCTCTTCTTCTACTACTTCCTTCTCTTCTTCGACTACTACCCCTGCTTACTTTATTTGAGTGCGACCTACTTCTTCTGGAACTATAATGTGACCCCTTATCATTTGTTGCAGCATTTTCTTTTTGTTCAACCAACAAATGAGTTCTAGCTTCCCATATATTTTCCCCTTTCTTTAAATTTGGCTTAATGAGAATATCTATTTTTTGACTTTTTCCTGATGCAGCATTTGCATTATTATCACCGTTTGCTTCATTATTTTCTACATTATTATTTTCTGTTTCGTCTGTTGTTTTTTTCTTAACTCTTCTCTTTGTCTTTGTTTGTAATAAGGTAGATTTGAGGTTAGTACTAGTTATATCTTTATTATTATTATTATTATTATTATTATCTATAGTATTATTAGTATCTGAGACATCTGATTCATAAGTATAATTATCATTACTTTTTACGGATTCATTGGTATTGTCTAATTTTTTATCATCATGATATTTATCATCTTTGTAATGTTTTTCATTTCCTGTTTCTCCATTTCCTATGTTATTACTATTATTATCATCTTTATTTTCTTCATCTCCATTTTCATCATCATATTTCTTTTCTGTTGCTATAACTTTAACGGTTTTTACAGCTGTAATTTTCTTTGTTTTGTTTAAGTTGTTAGCATTTTTTACATACTTCAATGAGCTATCATAAAGATTTTCCATATTATAATTATACGAGCTATTATTATTATTATTATTATTATTATTATTTATGTTGTTGTTATACCTTTCAGTATTTCCCTTCGAATTCATATTTCTGTTCATGTTGTCATATCCTTCTTCGTCATCCATATTTTTTAAACTGTCTCTATCATTATTCAATATATCATTTTCTAGATTTTTCTTCTCATTCATTTTTTGACCTCTCATATGTGAGGAACTATCATTACGAAAATGACTTGAGCTAGCCAAATTTACACCTGAATTGTAAGGTGCTGTATTATTATCTTCTCTTTTAATATTTTTCATAATAATATTTTTAATATTAACTTTATCATCTTTTTTTATTATATTTAATTCTTTCTTCTGGTATGGTGTGTTATTATTATTATGATCTACATTTTTCTTGTCCATAGTACCATGTGTATTTCTAAAGTTATTAAATTTTCCTTTGATATTACTACCACTGGTTCCCATTTCATTATTTACATAATTATTATTCATGTTATTATTTGTTGATGTTTCGTCATCTTGATTTGAACCATACACCTTATTATTTTCGTATATGTGGTTATGTATAACACTAACATTAATATTTTTTTTATTATCATCCGCACTATTATTTTTTAAATTACTAAAATCTCTAGTTATATTATTGTTATCCATATTCTTATTAAAATTTTTATTATTCACATTATTCATCTTTTTGTTGTTCATATCATTAACCATATTATTACTGTTGGCATTACCAGAATGATTTAAATTTGTTAAGTTTTTATTTCCTGACATATTGTTACTACTATCTAAATTGTTCATATTCTTTTTCATGTTATTATTTGCATTATTTTTATTCATCATGAATATTTTCTTCGTATTATTATTATTATTATTATTATTATTATTATTGTTATTATTATTATTGTTATTTTTTGTATTGTTTGTAAAATTGTTATTATAATTAAAGTTTCTATTTGTGTTGTTATTTTTTTTATAATTGAAAACATTTTTGTTACTAGACATGTTAGTGTTTTTGTTATCTTTATTAAATTCGTTAATATTGTTATTATTATTATTGTTGTTTAGATGGCTTAATTTTTTATATTTATCTGTACCTTCTTGTTGTTCTTTTTTCTTTTCTATATCTTCCATATTTTCATTTTTCTTTTCAGCATCATCATCACTATTGTTATTATTATTATTATTATTATTATTGTTGTTGATGTTGCTATTTGTGTCGTTCATGTCTTTTTCCTTTGTAGTACTTTCATTTAATATTTTTTCTGGATCAATATCAACAGGTTTGGCTTCACCAAAAATATTAGGATTGACTACATAACTTTTTTGGTCAAGTGGTACAGATCTTTTTTTCAGAATTAATTTTTTTCTTTGTTCTGTTCCGCTTTGAGCATTATTAATATTGTTATTATTACTACTACTATTATTATTATTATTATTATCAACAATACTTTGTTTATTCATATGATTATTATTTAGATAATTCTGGTTTTTAAAATTAAAAGCATTATTATTCATTTTATCATTTAACATATTATTATTATTTTGTTGGTGATTCATATGTACATTTGAACCTCCTACTTGTTGATTATTATTTAAATAACTTCCTTTCATATTGTTATAGTTAAAATTTTGATTTATATTATTATTTATTGTATTTCCTACACTTTTCATCATATCCATTTTCATGTTCTTATTATTATCATTAAAAAAAGGGTTATTATTGTTATTCATATGGTTATACATATTATTATTATTATTGTTACTATTATTATTATTATTATTATTATTACTATTATTATTATTGTTATTGTTTCCGTTGTAATTATTCATAATATTATTCATGTTATTATTTCCTTGACGAATGTTACTAAAGTTATTATTATTATTATTATTTCTATTTATCATTTTCTTAAATTTATTTTGCTTCTGATTTACATGAAAATTCTTCATTTTGTCTTTATTTATAATTACAGATATAGTACCATGTTCAAAAGAATTATTTCCAGAATATATCATTTTCCCATTCAACTCTAAAGATCTGTTCATATCTTCTATGTTATCGAACTCAACATATGCAGCAGCTGTTTTTCCTTTCTTGTTTAAAATGTTTATTCTTTTTATTCGGTACCCGTCAAACAAATTATATATTTCTTCTTTCGTAATATCAATGTGTAGGTTGCGTATATATATTTCGTAGCACGTGGCATAATTATTCATATCTGCACACAAAAAAAAAAAAAATAAAAAAAAAAAAAAATAAATAAATATTAATATATATATATATGTGCTGGAATAATTTGATATAGTGTAATGAAATTATAAAAATTCACGTACCATTTTTTGGAGCCATATAATAATTCTGCTTCATATTATTATTCATATCGCTGTTATTAAAATTGTTATCAACAACTTTGCCCTTCATATCATTATTGTCATTGTAGGTATCCACTACGATATATATAAAAAAAAAAAATAATAAAATAAAATATTACATATATTAAATATATAATATATATATATATATATATATATATATATATATATATATATATATATGTGCACATAAATATGTATATATTGATATATTATCTTATTTGTTCATAATATATATATATATATATATATATATATATATATATATATATATATGTATGTATTATTATATTTATGTACCTAATGGAGCATCACAATCTTCACACATATCAGCCCAACGATTGCTACTTTTATTTTCTTCGTTTTTATTATTCTCATAAGTAACTTCATCATCTTTAAGATCAACTTCATTAACAACATTAGTTTCATCTTTATCATTCTCTTCGATATGATCCTTTTCATCACCTTCCCTAATTTCTACGTTACCTGAATTTTCACCATTTACATTAACATTTTCAGCATGGTTAGTTATAACATCCTTTTCAACATCAACCACATCCTCATTCTTCAACTCAAGTTCCATTTGATTATCTTCATTCACTGAACTCATATTTAAAAATATATATTTCTCAAAAATAAAAAGAATAGGTTCAAACGATTGAAAAATATTTAATTCTTCTTTTTGTATTGCACTTAATATATATGTATATATATTTTATACAATATAATTTCCCTTTATAGCTACGTAATAATGTTTATATTAAAATTATATAATACTTATATATATAACGATGTTCAAATAATAATATTACAAATAAATATAAAAAAAAAAAACAATTATATATATATATATATATATCTTCTATTTATTATATCAAAATTTATACTGTTCAAACATAATTGATTATCTATTTCTTTTTTAATCTTTCTTTATTCTCTTGAATGTTCTCAAAAAAATATATATATATATTAAGATAATTTAGGCAATTCGTTTTTTCTCCTTTTAATTTTTTGACAGAAAATATCCATAGGTAAAAATATATTTCCAATAATAAATAAATAAATATAAATATATATATATGTATATGCTATATTTACAATGTTATTATATATATATATATATATATATATATATATATATATATATTCTCTTTTTATTTATTTATTATTTTTTTTTCTTTTTCAATCTATCTTTTAATATCTCCAAATATTCAATCTTGCCTTTTTTTTTTTTTTTTTTTTTTTTTTTTTTTTAATATTTAATTTTTTTTTTTTTTTTTTTTTTTTTTTTTTTATTTTTTTTTTTTTAAAAAAAAAAAAAAAAAAAATTTTTTTTATTTNATTTTTAAAAAATAAAAAAATATAATTTTTTTTTTTTTTTTTTTTTTTTTTTTTTTTTTTTTTTCAATATATAATATTT
Source organism: Plasmodium reichenowi (assembly GCF_001601855.1). Classification (NCBI taxonomy): domain Eukaryota; phylum Apicomplexa; class Aconoidasida; order Haemosporida; family Plasmodiidae; genus Plasmodium; species Plasmodium reichenowi. Next base: position 313,441 of record NC_033656.1, on the reverse strand, counting down.
TATATTTTTGACGACTTCAATGATTAAGTGGTGTGAATAAAAAAAAAAAAAAAAAAAAAAGATGGAATAATATGGGGAAAAAAAAAAAAAATGTTAAAGAAGAAAAAGAAAAAGAAGAAGAAGAAAAAAAAAAATAACAAAAGAATTATCTGTCCACAACTATCTTTTTAAATTTAAAAGAAATATGACCTTGTGAGAACATCCATTTTTATAAAATAAACAATTGTTAAATTTTTCTTTCTTCTTTTTTCTTTTTTTTTTCTTTTCTTTTTTGTTATTATTTTGAATTTTTTTTCCTTTCTATCAATTATTCTTCCAAAAAAATATAAATATAAATATAAATATAAATATATATATATATATATATATATATATATATATATATATATATATATTATATAGTATTTATATTACTTGTAATATTTTCTGTAATATTTTCTTGTAATTACCTTTTATTCTTATTTTCAATATTTTATTTATTCAATGTGCTTCTATATACATATTTATTTTGATATATAATAATGAAAAAATAGAGGTTGGCGTAAAAAAAAAAAATAATAATAAAATAAAAATATGGATAAAAATGTATTTTTATATACTTCTGTATTATATAATGTTCACACAATTCTGTATATTATATATATATAAAAATATATATATATATATAATATTATAAGTGATAAAAAATTGTATGTATGTTTCTAGTTTCTTTTAATTATATATATAAAATTTTATTTTTGGTGAAATGATATAAGGAAAAAATTTTTCTATTTTATTTTTTTTTTTTATATTTTATATATATATATATAAATAAATACATTTGCATATAAAAATAAATAAATCTTAATATATAAATATAATATAATTTTATTTTCTTATATTATTATCTATGCTTTTGTTTTTTATATTTTATAAAAAAAAAAAATAATGATATATTTATTGAAATATATATATATATATAATATATATATATAATATAAATATCTCATAAGTTTTTTATTTTTGTAAATTAATATAAAAATACGTTTTTTTCTTTTTCTTTTTTTTTTTTTTTTTTTTTTTTTTTTG